>NW_027638748.1:301858-406858 GCF_951216825.1 Electrona antarctica
CTATAGCCTTTCGCTTTTCCGCGATTTTCCCATTTATTAAAAATCCTCTGAAATCGTGAAAAATGGCACCCTATAGCATGCGCTCCGAGACGATGGACTAAAGCCTGTCGCTTTTCCACGATTTTCACCTTTTTTTTAATCCTCCGAAATCGTGAAAAATGGCACCCTATAGCATGCGCTCCGAGACGATGGACTATAGCCTGTCGCTTTTCCGCGATTTTCACCTTTTTTTTTAATCCTCCGAAATCGTGAAAAATGGCACCCTATAGCATGCGCTCCGAGACGATGGACTATAGCCTGTCGCTTTTCCACGATTTTCACCTTTTTTTTAAATCCTCTGAAATCGTCAAAAATGGCACCCTATAGCATGCGCTCCGAGACGATGGACTATAGCCTTTCGCTTTTCCGCGATTTTCCCATTTATTAAAAATCCTCTGAAATCGTGAAAAATGGCACCCTATAGCATGCGCTCCGAGACGATGGACTAAAGCCTGTCGCTTTTCCACGATTTTCACCTTTTTTTTAATCCTCCGAAATCGTGAAAAATGGCACCCTATAGCATGCGCTCCGAGACGATGGACTATAGCCTGTCGCTTTTCCGCGATTTTCACCTTTTTTTTTAATCCTCCGAAATCGTGAAAAATGGCACCCTATAGCATGCGCTCCGAGACGATGGACTATAGCCTGTCGCTTTTCCGCGATTTTCACCTTTTTTTTTTAAATCCTCTGAAATCGTGAAAAATGGCACCCTATATATAGCATGCGCTCCGAGACGATGGACTATATAGCCTGTCGCTTTTCCGCGATTTTCACCTTTTTTTTTAAATCCTCTGAAATCGTGAAAAATGGCACCCTATAGCATGCGCTCCGAGACGATGGACTGTCGCTTGCCTGTCGCTTTTCCGCGATTTTCACCTTTTTTTTTAATCCTCCGAAATCGTGAACCTCCGAAATCGTGAAAAATGGCACCCTATATATAGCATGCGCTCCGAGACGATGGACTATAGCCTGTCGCTTTTCCGCGATTTTCACCTTTTTTTTAAATCCTTTGAATCGTGAAAAATGGCACCCTATAGCATGCGTTCCGAGACGATGGACTATAGCATGCGCTCCGAGACGATGGACTATAGCCTGTCGCTTTTCCACGATTTTCACCTTTTCTTTTTAATCCTCCGAAATCGCGAAAAATGGCACCCTATATATAGCATGCGCTCCGAAACGATGGACTATAGCCTGTCGCTTTTCCGCGATTTTCACCTTTTTTTTAAATCCTCTGAAATCGTGAAAAATGGCACCCTATAGCATGCGCTCCGAGACGATGGACTATAGCCTGTCGCTTTTCCACGATTTTCACCTTTTTTTTAATCCTCCGAAATCGTGAAAAATGGCACCCTATAGCATGCGCTCTGAGACGATGGACTATAGCCTGTCGCTTTTCCGCGATTTTCCCATTTATTAAAAATCCTCTGAAATCGTGAAAAATGGCACCCTATAGCATGCGCTCCGAGACGATGGACTATAGCCTGTCGCTTTTCCACGATTTTCACCTTTTTTTTAATCCTCCGAAATCGTGAAAAATGGCACCCTATAGCATGCACTCCGAGACGATGGACTATAGCCTGTCGCTTTTCCGCGATTTTCACCTTTTTTTTTTAATCCTCTGAAATCGTGAAAAATGGCACCCTATAGCATGCGCTCCGAGACGATGGACTATAGCCTGTCGCCTTTCCACGATTTTCACCTTTTTTTTTATCTTCCGAAATCGTGAAAAATGGCACCCTATAGCATGCGCTCCGAGACGATGGACTATAGCCTGTCGCTTTTCCGCGATTTTCCCATTTATTAAAAATCCTCTGAAATCGTGAAAAATGGCACCCTATAGCATGCGCTCCGAGACGATGGACTATAGCCTGTCGCTTTTCCACGATTTTCACCTTTTTTTTTATCCTCCGAAATCGTGAAAAATGGCACCCTATAGCATGCGCTCCGAGACGATGGACTATAGCCTGTCGCTTTTCCGCGATTTTCACCTTTTTTTTTAATCCTCTGAAATCGCGAAAAATGGCACCCTATAGCATGCGCTCCGAGACGATGGACTATAGCCTGTCGCTTTTCCGCGATTTTCCCATTTATTAAAAATCCTCTGAAATCGTGAAAAATGGCACCCTATAGCATGCGCTCCGAGACGATGGACTATAGCCTGTCGCTTTTCCACGATTTTCACTTTTTTTTTAATCCTCCGAAATCGTGAAAAATGGCACCCTATATATAGCATGCGCTCCGAGACGATGGACTATAGCCTGTCGCTTTTCCGCGATTTTCACCTTTTTTTTTAAATCCTCTGAATCGTGAAAAATGGCACCCTATAGCATGCGCTCCGAGACGATGGACTATAGCCTGTCGCTTTTCCACGATTTTCACCTTTTTTTTTATCCTCCGAAATCGTGAAAAATGGCACCCTATAGCATGCGCTCCGAGACGATGGACTATAGCCTGTCGCTTTTCCGCGATTTTCACCTTTTTTTTTTATCCTCCGAAATCGCGAAAAATGGCACCCTATATATAGCATGCGCTCCGAAACGATGGACTATAGCCTGTCGCTTTTCCGCGATTTTCACCTTTTTTTTAAATCCTCTGAAATCGTGAAAAATGGCACCCTATAGCATGCGCTCCGAGACGATGGACTATAGCCTGTCGCTTTTCCACGATTTTCACCTTTTTTTTTATCCTCCGAAATCGTGAAAAATGGCACCCTATAGCATGTGCTCCGAGACGATGGACTATAGCCTGTCGCTTTTCCGCGATTTTCCCATTTATTAAAAATCCTCTGAAATCGTGAAAAATGGCACCCTATAGCATGCGCTCCGAGACGATGGACTATAGCCTGTCGCTTTTCCACGATTTTCACCTTTTTTTTAATCCTCCGAAATCGTGAAAAATGGCACCCTATAGCATGCGCTCCGAGACGATGGACTATAGCCTGTCGCTTTTCCGCGATTTTCACCCTTTTTTTAAATCCTCTGAAATCGTGAAAAATGGCACCCTATAGCATGCGCTCCGAGACGATGGACTATAGCCTGTCGCTTTTCCACGATTTTCACCTTTTTTTTTTATCCTCCGAAATCGTGAAAAATGGCACCCTATATATAGCATGCGCTCCGAGACGATGGACTATAGCCTGTCGCTTTTCCACGATTTTCACCTTTTTTTTCTATCCTCCGAAATCGTGAAAAATGGCACCCTATAGCATGCGCTCCGAGACGATGGACTATAGCCTGTCGCTTTTCCGCGATTTTCACCTTTTTTTTAAATCCTCTGAAATCGTGAAAAATGGCACCCTATAGCATGCGCTCCGAGACGATGGACTATAGCCTGTCGCTTTTCCACAATTTTCACCTTTTTTTTTAACCTCCGAAATCGTGAAAAATGGCACCCTATAGCATGCGCTCCGAGACGATGGACTATAGCCTGTCGCTTTTCCATGATTTTCCCATTTATTAAAAATCCTCTGAAATCGTGAAAAATGGCACCCTATAGCATGCGCTCCGAGACGATGGACTATAGCCTGTCGCTTTTCCGCGATTTTCACCTTTTTTTTTTATCCTCCGAAATCGCGAAAAATGGCACCCTATATATAGCATGCGCTCCGAAACGATGGACTATAGCCTGTCGCTTTTCCGCGATTTTCACCTTTTTTTTTTATCCTCCGAAATCGCGAAAAATGGCACCCTATATATAGCATGCGCTCCGAAACGATGGACTATAGCCTGTCGCTTTTCCGCGATTTTCACCTTTTTTTTAAATCCTCTGAAATCGTGAAAAATGGCACCCTATAGCATGCGCTCCGAGACGATGGACTATAGCCTGTCGCTTTTCCACGATTTTCACCTTTTTTTTTATCCTCCGAAATCGTGAAAAATGGCACCCTATAGCATGTGCTCCGAGACGATGGACTATAGCCTGTCGCTTTTCCGCGATTTTCCCATTTATTAAAAATCCTCTGAAATCGTGAAAAATGGCACCCTATAGCATGCGCTCCGAGACGATGGACTATAGCCTGTCGCTTTTCCACGATTTTCACCTTTTTTTTAATCCTCCGAAATCGTGAAAAATGGCACCCTATAGCATGCGCTCCGAGACGATGGACTATAGCCTGTCGCTTTTCCGCGATTTTCACCCTTTTTTTAAATCCTCTGAAATCGTGAAAAATGGCACCCTATAGCATGCGCTCCGAGACGATGGACTATAGCCTGTCGCTTTTCCACGATTTTCACCTTTTTTTTTTATCCTCCGAAATCGTGAAAAATGGCACCCTATATATAGCATGCGCTCCGAGACGATGGACTATAGCCTGTCGCTTTTCCACGATTTTCACCTTTTTTTTCTATCCTCCGAAATCGTGAAAAATGGCACCCTATAGCATGCGCTCCGAGACGATGGACTATAGCCTGTCGCTTTTCCGCGATTTTCACCTTTTTTTTAAATCCTCTGAAATCGTGAAAAATGGCACCCTATAGCATGCGCTCCGAGACGATGGACTATAGCCTGTCGCTTTTCCACAATTTTCACCTTTTTTTTTAACCTCCGAAATCGTGAAAAATGGCACCCTATAGCATGCGCTCCGAGACGATGGACTATAGCCTGTCGCTTTTCCATGATTTTCCCATTTATTAAAAATCCTCTGAAATCGTGAAAAATGGCACCCTATAGCATGCGCTCCGAGACGATGGACTATAGCCTGTCGCTTTTCCACGATTTTCACCTTTTTTTTTAATCCTCCGAAATCGTGAAAAATGGCACCCTATAGCATGCGCTCCGAGACGATGGACTATAGCCTGTCGCTTTTCCGCGATTTTCACCTTTTTTTTTAATCCTCTGAAATCGTGAAAAATCGGTAAACAATGAAGGAAAGCTGTGTTGGTGCTTCTATTCTTCACCCACAGCGCCCCCTGGAGCATCCACTTGGACACACGCCGGTGTCTCATCAGCTGTGGTCGGGTCGCCTGGAGGACACACGCCGGTGTCTCATCAGCTGTGGTCGGGTCGCCTGGAGGACACACGCCGGTGTCTCATCAGCTGTGGTCGGGTCGCCTGGAGGACGCCGGTGTCTCATCAGCTGTGGTCGGGTCGCCTGGAGGACGCCCAAACATCCAATGATTCAACATTACAACATTGACAGTCCAGGTTTGTGCATCAGCAGATGTTTTATTTTATCACGCAAGTAAGGACATGTTAGCATGGCCAAAACAATCACCGGTAGAAGGTACTTTCAGGTTTCTGAAATGGGGTTCAAATCCCTGCAGTGATGGAAGTCTTAATGTTTTACAGCATGTCCTGCTTGTGTGTTTATTACATGAAATGTTATCATAAGTCATAATAGTACCCGAATGCATTTGACCATGGGCCATGGGGTATAGCCCATCGTCTCGGAGTCATTTTTGTATTTTTTTCAAATCCTCAAAAAGGATGAAAAACGGCATGCTATAGTATGCCGTCCGATATGGGCTATAGCCCATGGTCAAAAATGATGAAAAACGAGGATTTGAAAAAAAGACGAAAATCACTCCGAGACCGTGGGCTATAGTCCATGGTCTCGGAGTGATTTTCGTCTTATTTTCAAATCCTTAAAAATGATGGAAAACGGCATGCTCTAGTATGCCGTTCGAGACCATGGGCTATAGCCCATCGTCTCGGAGTGATTTTCGTCTTTTTTTCAAATCCTCGTTTTCGTCTTTTTTTTTTATCCTCCGAAATCGTGAAAAATGGCACCCTATATATAGCATGCGCTCCGAGACGATAGACTATAGCCTGTCGCTTTTCCGCGATTTTCACCTTTTTTTTAAATCCTCTGAAATCGTGAAAAATGGCACCCTATAGCATGCGCTCCGAGACGATGGACTATAGCCTGTCGCTTTTCCACGATTTTCACCTTCGATTTTCACCTTCCGAAATCGTGAAAAATGTCACCCTATATATAGCATGCGCTCCGAGACGATGGACTATAGCCTGTCGCTTTTCCGCGATTTTCACCTTTTTTTTTAATCCTCTGAAATCGTGAAAAATGGCACCCTATAGCATGCGCTCCGAGACGATGGACTATAGCCTGTCGCTTTTCCACGATTTTCACCTTTTTTTTAATCCTCCGAAATCGTGAAAAATGGCACCCTATAGCATGCGCTCCGAATCGATGGACTATAGCCTGTCGCTTTTCCGCGATTTTCACCTTTTTTTTTAATCCTCCGAAATCGTGAAAAATGGCACCCTATAGCATGCGCTCCGAGACGATGGACTATAGCCTGTCGCTTTTCCGCGATTTTCACCTTTTTTTTAAATCCTCTAAAATCGTGAAAAAGGGCACCCTATAGCATGCGCTCCGAGACGATGGACTATAGCCTGTCGCTTTTCCACGATTTTCACCTTTTTTTTTAATCCTCCGAAATCGTGAAAAATGGCACCCTATATATAGCATGCGCTCCGAGACGATGGACTATAGCCTGTCGCTTTTCCGCGATTTTCACCTTTTTTTTTAATCCTCTGAAATCGTGAAAAATGGCACCCTATAGCATGCGCTCCGAGACGATGGACTATAGCCTGTCGCTTTTCCGCGATTTTCCCATTTATTAAAAATCCTCTGAAATCGTGAAAAATGGCACCCTATAGCATGCGCTCCGAGACGATGGACTATAGCCTGTCGCTTTTCCACGATTTTCACCTTTTTTTTTAATCCTCCGAAATCGTGAAAAATGGCACCCTATATATAGCATGCGCTCCGAGACGATGGACTATAGCCTGTCGCTTTTCCGCGATTTTCACCTTTTTTTAAAATCCTCCGAAATCGTAAAAAACAACATACTATAGTATGCCCTCCGACACCATGGACTAAAGCCTGTCGCTTTTCCACGATTTTCACCTTTTTTTTTTTATCCTCCGAAATCGTGAAAAATGGCACCCTATAGCATGTGCTCCGAGACCATGGGCTATAGCCTTTCGCTTTTCCGCGATTTTCACCTTTCTTTTAATCCTCCGAAATCGTGAAAAATGGCACCCTATATATAGCTGTTGTTCGAGACCATGGGCTATAGCCCATGGTCTCGGAGCGATTTTGATGAAAAACGAGCATTTGAAAAAAAAGACGAAATCACTCTGAGACCATGGGCTATAGCCCATCGTCTCTGAGTCATTTTCGTCTTTTTTTTTAATCCTCAAAAATGATGGAAAACGGCATGCTATAGTATGCCGTTCGAGACCATGGGCTATAGCCCATGGTCTCGGAGCGATTTTGATGAAAAACGAGAATTTAAAAAAAAGACGAAATCACCCCGAGACCATGGGCTATAGCCCATCGTCTCAAGGTCATTTTCGTCTTTTTTTGAAATCCTCAAAAATGATGGAAAACGGCATGCTATAGTATGCCGTTCGAGACCATGGGCTATAGCCCATGGTCTCGGAGCGATTTTGATGAAAAACGAGCATTTGAAAAAAAAAGACGAAATCACTCCGAGACCATGGGCTATAGCCCATCGTCTCGGAGTCATTTTCGTCTTTTTTTTAAATCCTCAAAAAATATGGAAAACGGCATGCTATAGTATGCAGTTCGAGACCATGGGCTATAGCTCATGGTCTCGGAGCGATTTTGATGAAAAACGAGCATTTGAAAAAAAGACGAAATCACTCCGAGACGATGGGCTAAAGCCCATCGTCTCGGAGTCATTTTCGTCTTTTTTTTAATCCTCAAAAATTATGGAAACGGTATGCTATAGTATGCCGTTCGAGACCATGGGCTATAGCCATCGTCTCGGAGTCATTTTTGTCTTTTTTTAAAATCCTCAAAAATGATGGAAAACGGCATGCTATAGTATGCCGTTCATGCCCATGGTCTTGGAGCGATTTTGATGAAAAACGAGCATTTGAAAAAAAGACGAAATCACTCCGAGACCATGGGCTATAGCCCATTGTCTCGGAGTCATTTTTGTCTTTTTTTTTAATCCTCAAAAATTATGGAAAACGGCATGCTATAGTATGCCGTTCGAGACCATGGGCTATAGCCCATGATCTCGGGGCGATTTTGATGAAAAACAAGCATTTGAAAAAAAAGACGAAATCACTCCGAGACCATGGACTATAGCCCATCGTCTCGGAGTCATTTTCGTCTTTTTTTTTAATCCTCAAAAATTATGGAAAACAGCATGCTATAGTATGCCGTTCATGACCATGGGCTATAGCCCATGGTCTCGGAGCGATTTTGATGAAAAACGAGCATTTGAAAAAAAGACGAAATCACTCCGAGACCATGGGCTATAGCCCATCGTCTCGGAGTCATTTTTGTCTTTTTTTAAAATCCACAAAAATGATGGAAAACGGCATGCTATAGTATACCGTTCGAGACCATGGGCTATAGCCCATGGTCTCGGAGCGATTTTGATGAAAAACGAGCATTTGAAAAAAAGACGAAATCACTCCGAGACCATGGGCTATTGCCCATTGTCTCGGAGTCATTTTCGTCTTTTTTTTTAATCCTCAAAAATGATGGAAAACGGCATGCTATAGTATGCCGTTCGAGACCATGGGCTATAGCCCATGGTCTCGGAGCGATTTTGATGAAAAACGAGCATTTGAAAAAAAGACGAAATCACTCCGAGACCATGGGCTATAGCCCATGGTCTCGGAGTAATTTTTGTCTTTTTTTAAAATCCTCAAAAATGATGGAAAACGGCATGCTATAGTATGCCGTTCGAGACCATGGGCTATAGCCCATGGTCTCGGAGCAATTTTGATGAAAAACAAGCATTTGAAAAAAAAGACGAAATCACTCCGAGACCATGGACTATAGCCCATCGTCTCGGAGTCATTTTTGTCTTTTTTTTTAATCCTCAAAAATGATGGAAAACGGCATGCTATAGTATGCCGTTCGAGACCATGGGCTATAGCCCATGGTCTCGGGGCGATTTTGATGAAAAACAAGCATTTGAAAAAAAAGACGAAATCACTCCGAGACCATGGACTATAGCCCATCGTCTCGGAGTCATTTTCGTCTTTTTTTTTAATCCTCAAAAATTATGGAGTCATTTTCGAAAACGGCATGCTATAGTATGCCGTTCATGACCATGGGCTATAGCCCATGGTCTCGGAGCGATTTTGATGAAAAACAAGCATTTGAAAAAAAAGACGAAATCACTCCGAGACCATGGGCTATAGCCCATCGTCTCGGAGTCATTTTTGTCTTTTTTTAAAATCCTCAAAAATGATGGAAAACGGCATGCTATAGTATGCCGTTCATGACCATGGGCTATAGCCCATGGTCTCGGAGCGATTTTGATGAAAAACGAGCATTTGAAAAAAAGACGAAATCACTCCGAGACCATGGGCTATTGCCCATCGTCTCGGAGTCATTTTTGTCTTTTTTTTAAATCCTCAAAAATGATGGAAAACGGCATGCTAGTATCCCGTTCGAGACCATGGGCTATAGCCCATGGTCTCGGAGCGATTTTGATGAAAAACGAGCATTTGAAAAAAAGACGAAATCACTCCGAGACCATGGGCTATAGCCCATCGTCTCGGAGTCAATTTCGTCTTTTTTTCAAATCCTCAAAAATTATGTAAAACGGCATGCTATAGTATGCCGTTCGAGACCATGGGCTATAGCCCATCGTCTCGGAGTCATTTTCGTCTTTTTTTTTAATCCTCAAAAATTATGGAAAACGGCATGCTATAGTATGCCGTTCATGACCATGGGCCCATGGTCTCGGAGCGATTTTGATGAAAAACTAGCATTTGAAAAAAAAGACGAAATCACTCCGAGACCATGGGCTATAGCCCATCGTCTCGGAGTCATTTTCGTCTTTTTTTTTAATCCTCAAAAATTATGGAAAACGGCATGCTATAGTATGCCGTTCGAGACCATGGGCTATAGCCCATGGTCTCGGAGCGATTTTGATGAAAAACGAGCATTTGAAAAAAAGACGAAATCACTCCGAGACCATGGGCTATAGCCCATTGTCTCGGAGTCATTTTTGTCTTTTTTTAAAATCCTCAAAAATGATGGAAAACGGCATGCTATAGTATGCCGTTCGAGACCATGGGCTATAGCCCATGGTCTCGGAGCAATTTTGATGAAAAACGAGCATTTGAAAAAAAGACGAAATCACTCCGAGACCATGGGCTATAGCCCATTGTCTCGGAGTCATTTTTGTCTTTTTTTAAAATCCTCAAAAATTATGGAAAACGGCATGCTATAGTATGCCGTTCGAGACCATGGGCTATAGCCCATGGTCTCGGGGCGATTTTGATGAAAAACAAGCATTTGAAAAAAAAGACGAAATCACTCCGAGACCATGGACTATAGCCCATCGTCTCGGAGTCATTTTCGTCTTTTTTTTTAATCCTCAAAAATTATGGATAACGACATGCTATAGTATGCCGTTCATGACCATGGGCTATAGCCCATGGTCTCGGAGTGATTTTGATGAAAAACGAGCATTTGAAAAAAAGACGAAATCACTCCGAGACCATGGGCTATAGCCCATTGTCTCGGAGTCATTTTTGTCTTTTTTTAAAATCCTCAAAAATTATGGAAAACGGCATGCTATAGTATGCTGTTCGAGACCATGGGCTATAGCCCATGGTCTCGGGGCGATTTTGATGAAAAACAAGCATTTGAAAAAAAAGACGAAATCACTCCGAGACCATGGACTATAGCCCATCGTCTCGGAGTCATTTTCGTCTTTTTTTTTAATCCTCAAAAATTATGGAAAACGGCATGCTATAGTATGCCGTTCATGACCATGGGCTATAGCCAATGGTCTCGGAGCGATTTTGATGAAAAACGAGCATTTGAAAAAAAGACGAAATCACTCCGAGACCATGGGCTATAGCCCATCGTCTCGGAGTCATTTTTGTCTTTTTTTAAAATCCTCAAAAATGATAGAAAACGGCATGCTATAGTATGCCGTTCATGACCATGGGCTATAGCCCATGGTCTCGGAGCGATTTTGATGAAAAACGAGCATTTGAAAAAAAGACGAAATCACTCCGAGACCATGGGCTATAGCCCATCGTCTCGGAGTCAATTTCGTCTTTTTTTCAAATCCTCAAAAATTATGGAAAACGGCATGCTATAGTATGCCGTTCGAGACCATGGGCTATAGCCCATGGTCTCGGAGCGATTTTGATGAAAAACGAGCATTTGAAAAAAAGACAAAATCACTCCGAGACCATGGGCTATAGCCCATCGTCTCGGAGTCATTTTCGTCTTTTTTTTAATCCTCAAAAATTATGGAAAACGGCATGCTATAGTATGCCGTTTCGAGACCATGGGCTATAGCCCATGGTCTCGGGGCGATTTTGATGAAAAACAAGCATTTGAAAAAAAAGACGAAATCACTCCGAGACCATGGACTATAGCCCATCGTCTCGGAGTCATTTTCGTCTTTTTTTTTAATCCTCAACAATTATGGAAAACGGCATGCTATAGTATGCCGTTCATGACCATGGGCTATAGCCCAAGGTCTCTGAGCGATTCTGATGAAAAACGAGCATTTGAAAAAAAGACGAAATCACTCCGAGACCATGGGCTATAGCCCATCGTCTCGGAGTCATTTTTGTCTTTTTTTAAAATCCTCAAAAATGATGGAAAACGGCATGCTATAGTATGCCGTTCGAGACCATGGGCTATAGCCCATGGTCTCGGAGCGATTTTGATGAAAAACGAGCATTTGAAAAAAAGACGAAATCACTCCGAGACCATGGGCTATAGCCCATCGTCTCGGAGTCATTTTCGTCTTTTTTTTTAATCCTCAAAAATGATGGAAAACGGCATGCTATAGTATGCCGTTCATGACCATGGGCTATAGCCCATGGTCTCGGAGCGATTTTGATGAAAAACTAGCATTTGAAAAAAAGACGAAATCACTCCGAGACCATGGGCTATTGCCCATTGTCTCGGAGTCATTTTCGTCTTTTTTTTTAATCCTCAAAAATGATGGAAAACGGCATGCTATAGTATGCCGTTCGAGACCATGGGCTATAGCCCATGGTCTCGGAGCGATTTTGATGAAAAACGAGCATTTGAAAAAAAGACGAAATCACTCCGAGACCATGGGCTATAGCCCATTGTCTCGGAGTAATTTTTGTCTTTTTTTAAAATCCTCAAAAATGATGGAAAACGGCATGCTATAGTATGCCGTTCGAGACCATGGGCTATAGCCCATGGTCTCGGAGCGATTTTGATGAAAAACAAGCATTTGAAAAAAAAGACGAAATCACTCCGAGACCATGGACTATAGCCCATCGTCTCGGAGTCATTTTCGTCTTTTTTTTTAATCCTCAAAAATGATGGAAAACGGCATGCTATAGTATGCCGTTCATGACCATGGGCTATAGCCCATGGTCTCGGAGCGATTTTGATGAAAAACAAGCATTTGAAAAAAAAAGACGAAATCACTCCGAGACCATGGGCTATAGCCCATCGTCTCGGAGTCATTTTTGTCTTTTTTTTAAATCCTCAAAAATGATGGAAAACGGCATGCTATAGTATGCCGTTCATGACCATGGGCTATAGCCCATGGTCTCGGAGCGATTTTGATGAAAAACGAGCATTTGAAAAAAAGACGAAATCACTCCGAGACCATGGGCTATTGCCCATCGTCTCGGAGTCATTTTTGTCTTTTTTTTAAATCCTCAAAAATGATGGAAAACGGCATGCTATAGTATGCCGTTCGAGACCATGGGCTATAGCCCATGGTCTCGGAGCGATTTTGATGAAAAACGAGCATTTGAAAAAAAGACGAAATCACTCCGAGACCATGGGCTATAGCCCATCGTCTCGGAGTCATTTTCGTCTTTTTTTTTAATCCTCAAAAATGATGGAAAACGGCATGCTATAGTATGCCGTTCATGAAGCCCATGGTCTCGGAGCGATTTTGATGAAAAACGAGCATTTGAAAAAAAGACAAAATCACTCCGAGACCATGGGCTATAGCCCATCGTCTCGGAGTCATTTTCGTCTTTTTTTTTAATCCTCAACAATTATGGAAAACGGCATGCTATAGTATGCCGTTCATGACCATGGGCTATAGCCCATGGTCTCTGAGCGATTTTGATGAAAAACGAGCATTTGAAAAAAAGACGAAATCACTCCGAGACCATGGGCTATAGCCCATCGTCTCGGAGTCATTTTCGTCTTTTTTTAAAATCCTCAAAAATGATGGAAAACGGAATGCTATAGTATGCCGTTCGAGACCATGGGCTATAGCCCATGGTCTCGGAGCGATTTTGATGAAAAACGAGCATTTGAAAAAAAGTCGAAATCACTCCGAGACCATGGGCTATTGCCCATCGTCTCGGAGTCATTTTCGTCTTTTTTTTAAATCCTCCAAAATGATGGAAAACGGCATGCTATAGTATGCCGTTCGAGACCATGGGCTATAGCCCATGGTCTCGGAGCGATTTTGATGAAAAACGAGCATTTGAAAAAAAGACGAAATCACTCCGAGACCATGGGCTATAGCCCATTGTCTCGGAGTCATTTTTGTCTTTTTTTAAAATCCTCAAAAATGATGGAAAACGGCATGCTATAGTATGCCGTTCGAGACCATGGGCTATAGCCCATGGTCTCGGAGCAATTTTGATGAAAAACGAGCATTTGAAAAAAAGACGAAATCACTCCGAGACCATGGGCTATAGCCCATCGTCTC
This sequence comes from Electrona antarctica, assembly GCF_951216825.1. Taxonomy (NCBI): domain Eukaryota; kingdom Metazoa; phylum Chordata; class Actinopteri; order Myctophiformes; family Myctophidae; genus Electrona; species Electrona antarctica. The sequence continues at coordinate 315,550 of NW_027638748.1, forward strand.
GGAGTCATTTTCGTCTTTTTTTTTAATCCTCAAAAATTATGGAAAACGGCATGCTATAGTATGCCGTTCGAGACCATGGGCTATAGCCCATGGTCTCGGGGCGATTTTGATGAAAAACAAGCATTTGAAAAAAAAGACGAAATCACTCCGAGACCAGGGACTATAGCCCATCGTCTCGGAGTCATTTTCGTCTTTTTTTTTAATCCTCAACAATTATGGAAAACGGCATGCTATAGTATGCCGTTCATGACCATGGGCTATAGCCCATGGTCTCTGAGCGATTTTGATGAAAAACGAGCATTTGAAAAAAAGACGAAATCACTCCGAGACCATGGGCTATAGCCCATCGTCTCGGAGTCATTTTTGTCTTTTTTTAAAATCCTCAAAAATGATGGAAAACGGCATGCTATAGTATGCCGTTCATGACCATGGGCTATAGCCCATGGTCTCGGAGCGATTTTGATGAAAAACTAGCATTTGAAAAAAAAAGACGAAATCACTCCGAGACCATGGGCTATAGCCCATCGTCTCGGAGTCATTTTCGTCTTTTTTTTTAATCCTCAAAAATTATGGAAAACGGCATGCTATAGTATGCCGTTCATGAGTCTCGGAGCGATTTTGATGAAAAACTAACATTTGAAAAAAAAGTCGAAATCACTCCGAGACCATGGGCTATAGCCCATGGTCTCGGAGTCATTTTCGTCTTTTTTTTTAATCCTCAAAAATTATGGAAAACGGCATGCTATACTATGCCGTTCGAGACCATGGGCTATAGCCCATGGTCTCGGGGCGATTTTGATGAAAAACAAGCATTTGAAAAAAAAGACGAAATCACTCCGAGACCATGGACTATAGCCCATCGTCTCGGAGTCATTTTCTCCTTTTTTTTAAATCCTCAACAATTATGGAAAACGGCATGCTATAGTATGCCGTTCATGACCATGGGCTATAGCCCATGGTCTCTGAGCGATTTTGATGAAAAACGAGCATTTGAAAAAAAGACGAAATCACTCCGAGACCATGGGCTATAGCCCATCGTCTCGGAGTCATTTTTGTCTTTTTTTAAAATCCTCAAAAATGATGGAAAACGGCATGCTATAGTATGCCGTTCATGACCATGGGCTATAGCCCATGGTCTCGGAGCGATTTTGATGAAAAACGAGCATTTGAAAAAAAGACGAAATCACTCCGAGACCATGGGCTATTGCCCATCGTCTCGGAGTCATTTTCGTCTTTTTTTAAAATCCTCAAAAATGATGGAAAACGGCATGCTATAGTATGCCGTTCGAGACCATGGGCTATAGCCCATGGTCTCGGAGCGATTTTGATGAAAAACGAGCATTTGAAAAAAAAGACGAAATCACTCCGAGACCATGGGCTATAGCCCATCGTCTCGAGGTCATTTTCGTCTTTTTTTTTAATCCTCAAAAATGATGGAAAACGGCATGCTATAGTATGCCGTTCATGACCATGGGCTATAGCCCATGGTCTCGGAGCGATTTTGATGAAAAACTAGCATTTGAAAAAAAAAGACGAAATCACTCCGAGACCATGGGCTATAGCCCATCGTCTCGGAGTCATTTTCGTCTTTTTTTTTTATCCTCAAAAATTATGGAAAACGGCATGCTATAGTATGCCGTTCATGACCATGGGCTATAGCCCATGGTCTCGGAGCGATTTTGATGAAAAACTAGCATTTGAAAAAAAAGACGAAATCACTCCGAGACCATGGGCTATAGCCCATCGTCTCGGAGTCATTTTCGTCTTTTTTTTTAATCCTCAAAAATTATGGAAAACGGCATGCTATAGTATGCCGTTCGAGACCATGGGCTATAGCCCATGGTCTCGGAGCGATTTTGATGAAAAACGAGCATTTGAAAAAAAGACGAAATCACTCCGAGACCATGGGCTATAGCCCATTGTCTCGGAGTCATTTTTGTCTTTTTTTAAAATCCTCAAAAATTATGGAAAACGGCATGCTATAGTATGCCGTTCATGACCATGGGCTATAGCCCATGGTCTCGGACCGATTTTGATGAAAAACGAGCATTTGAAAAAAAGACGAAATCACTCCGAGACCATGGGCTATAGCCCATTGTCTCGGAGTCATTTTTGTCTTTTTTTAAAATCCTCAAAAATTATGGAAAACGGCATGCTATAGTATGCCGTTCATGACCATGGGCTATAGCCCATGGTCTCGGACCGATTTTGATGAAAAACGAGCATTTGAAAAAAAGACGAAATCACTCCGAGACCATGGACTATAGCCCATCGTCTCGGAGTCATTTTCGTCTTTTTTTTGAATCCTCAAAAATTATGGAAAACGGCATGCTATAGTATGCCGTTCATGACCATGGGCTATAGCCCATGGTCTCGGAGCGATTTTGATGAAAAACGAGCATTTGAAAAAAAGACGAAATCACTCCGAGACCATGGGCTATAGCCCATCGTCTCGGAGTCATTTTTGTCTTTTTTAAAAATCCTCAAAAATGATGGAAAACGGCATGCTATAGTATGCCGTTCATGACCATGGGCTATAGCCCATGGTATTGGAGCGATTTTGATGAAAAACGAGCATTTGAAAAAAAGACGAAATCACTCCGAGACCATGGGCTATAGCCCATCGTCTCGGAGTCAATTTCGTCTTTTTTTCAAATCCTCAAAAATTATGGAAAACGGCATGCTATAGTATGCCGTTCGAGACCATGGGCTATAGCCCATGGTCTCGGAGCGATTTTGATGAAAAACGAGCATTTGAAAAAAAGACAAAATCACTCCGAGACCATGGGCTATAGCCCATCGTCTCGGAGTCATTTTCGTCTTTTTTTTTAATCCTCAAAAATTATGGAAAACGGCATGCTATAGTATGCCGTTCGAGACCATGGGCTATAGCCCATGGTCTCGGGGCGATTTTGATGAAAAACAAGCATTTGAAAAAAAAGACGAAATCACTCCGAGACCATGGACTATAGCCCATCGTCTCGGAGTCATTTTCGTCTTTTTTTTTAATCCTCAACAATTATGGAAAACGGCATGCTATAGTATGCCGTTCATGACCATGGGCTATAGCCCAAGGTCTCTGAGCGATTTTGATGAAAAACGAGCATTTGAAAAAAAGACGAAATCACTCCGAGACCATGGGCTATAGCCCATCGTCTCGGAGTCATTTTTGTCTTTTTTTAAAATCCTCAAAAATGATGGAAAACGGCATGCTATAGTATGCCGTTCATGACCATGGGCTATAGCCCATGGTCTCGGAGCGATTTTGATGAAAAACGAGCATTTGAAAAAAAGACGAAATCACTCCGAGACCATGGGCTATTGCCCATCGTCTCGGAGTCATTTTCGTCTTTTTTTAAAATCCTCAAAAATTATGGAAAACGGCATGCTATAGTATGCCGTTCATGACCATGGGCTATAGCCCATGGTCTCGGAGCGATTTTGATGAAAAACAAGCATTTGAAAAAAAAGACGAAATCACTCCGAGACCATGGGCTATAGCCCATCGTCTCGGAGTCATTTTTGTCTTTCTTTAAAATCCTCAAAAATGATGGAAAACGGCATGCTATAGTATGCCGTTCATGACCATGGGCTATAGCCCATGGTCTCGGAGCGATTTTGATGAAAAACGAGCATTTGAAAAAAAGACGAAATCACTCCGAGACCATGGACTATAGCCCATCGTCTCGGAGTCATTTTCGTCTTTTTTTTTAATCCTCAACAATTATGGAAAACGGCATGCTATAGTATGCCGTTCATGACCAAGGGCTATAGCCCATGGTCTCTGAGCGATTTTGATGAAAAACGAGCATTTGAAAAAAAGACGAAATCACTCCGAGACCATGGCTATAGCCCATCGTCTCGGAGTCATTTTTGTCTTTTTTTTTAATCCTCAACAATTATGGAAAACGGCATGCTATAGTATGCCGTTCATGACCATGGGCTATAGCCCAAGGTCTCTGAGCGATTTTGATGAAAAACGAGCATTTGAAAAAAAGACGAAATCACTCCGAGACCATGGGCTATAGCCCATCGTCTCGGAGTCATTTTTGTCTTTTTTAAAAATCCTCAAAAATGATGGAAAACGGCATGCTATAGTATGCCGTTCATGACCATGGGCTATAGCCCATGGTCTCGGAGCGATTTTGATGAAAAACGAGCATTTGAAAAAAAGACGAAATCACTCCGAGACCATGGGCTATAGCCCATCGTCTCGGAGTCATTTTCGTCTTTTTTTTAAATCCTCAACAATTATGGAAAACGGCATGCTATAGTATGCCGTTCATGACCATGGGCTATAGCCCAAGGTCTCTGAGCGATTTTGATGAAAAACGAGCATTTGAAAAAAAGACGAAATCACTCCGAGACCATGGGCTATAGCCCATCGTCTCGGAGTCATTTTTGTCTTTTTTTAAAATCCTCAAAAATGATGGAAAACGGCATGCTATAGTATGCCGTTCATGACCATGGGCTATAGCCCATGGTCTCGGAGCGATTTTGATGAAAAACGAGCATTTAAAAAAAAGACGAAATCACTCCGAGACCATGGGCTATTGCCCATCGTCTCGGAGTCATTTTCGTCTTTTTTTAAAATCCTCAAAAATTATGGAAAACGGCATGCTATAGTATGCCGTTCATGACCATGGGCTATAGCCCATGGTCTCGGAGCGATTTTGATAAAAAACAAGCATTTGAAAAAAAAGACGAAATCACTCCGAGACCATGGGCTATAGCCCATCGTCTCGGAGTCATTTTTGTCTTTCTTTAAAATCCTCAAAAATGATGGAAAACGGCATGCTATAGTATGCCGTTCATGACCATGGGCTATAGCCCATGGTCTCGGAGCGATTTTGATGAAAAACGAGCATTTGAAAAAAAGACGAAATCACTCCGAGACCATGGACTATAGCCCATCGTCTCGGAGTCATTTTCGTCTTTTTTTTTAATCCTCAACAATTATGGAAAACGGCATGCTATAGTATGCCGTTCATGACCATGGGCTATAGCCCATGGTCTCTGAGCGATTTTGATGAAAAACGAGCATTTGAAAAAAAGACGAAATCACTCCGAGACCATGGGCTATAGCCCATCGTCTCGGAGTCATTTTTGTCTTTTTTTAAAATCCTCAAAAATGATGGAAAACGGCATGCTATAGTATGCCGTTCATGACCATGGGCTATAGCCCATGGTCTCGGAGCGATTTTGATGAAAAACGAGCATTTAAAAAAAAGACGAAATCACTCCGAGACCATGGGCTATTGCCCATCGTCTCGGAGTCATTTTTGTCTTTTTTTAAAATCCTCAAAAATGATGGAAAACGGCATGCTATAGTATGCCGTTCATGACCATGGGCTATAGCCCATGGTCTCGGAGCGATTTTGATGAAAAACGAGCATTTTAAAAAAAGACGAAATCACTCCGAGACCATGGGCTATTGCCCATCGTCTCGGAGTCATTTTCGTCTTTTTTTAAAATCCTCAAAAATGATGGAAAACGGCATGCTATAGTATGCCGTTCGAGACCATGGGCTATAGCCCATGGTCTCGGAGCGATTTTGATGAAAAACGAGCATTTGAAAAAAAGACGAAATCACTCCGAGACCATGGGCTATAGCCCATCGTCTCGGAGTCATTTTCGTCTTTTTTTTTAATCCTCAAAAATGATGGAAAACGGCATGCTATAGTATGCCGTTAATGACCATGGGCTATAGCCCATGGTCTCGGAGCGATTTTGATGAAAAACTAGCATTTGAAAAAAAAGACGAAATCACTCCGAGACCATGGGCTATAGCCCATCGTCTCGGAGTCATTTTCGTCTTTTTTTTTAATCCTCAAAAATTATGGAAAACGGCATGCTATAGTATGCCGTTCATGACCATGGGCTATAGCCCATGGTCTCGGAGCGATTTTGATGAAAAACGAGCATTTAAAAAAAAGACGAAATCACTCCGAGACCATGGGCTATTGCCCATCGTCTCGGAGTCATTTTTGTCTTTTTTTAAAATCCTCAAAAATGATGGAAAACGGCATGCTATAGTATGCCGTTCATGACCATGGGCTATAGCCCATGGTCTCGGAGCGATTTTGATGAAAAACGAGCATTTTAAAAAAAGACGAAATCACTCCGAGACCATGGGCTATTGCCCATCGTCTCGGAGTCATTTTCGTCTTTTTTTAAAATCCTCAAAAATGATGGAAAACGGCATGCTATAGTATGCCGTTCGAGACCATGGGCTATAGCCCATGGTCTCGGAGCGATTTTGATGAAAAACGAGCATTTGAAAAAAAGACGAAATCACTCCGAGACCATGGGCTATAGCCCATCGTCTCGGAGTCATTTTCGTCTTTTTTTTTAATCCTCAAAAATTATGGAAAACGGCATGCTATAGTATGCCGTTCATGACCATGGGCTATAGCCCATGGTCTCGGAGCGATTTTGATGAAAAACGAGCATTTAAAAAAAAGACGAAATCACTCCGAGACCATGGGCTATTGCCCATCGTCTCGGAGTCATTTTTGTCTTTTTTTAAAATCCTCAAAAATGATGGAAAACGGCATGCTATAGTATGCCGTTCATGACCATGGGCTATAGCCCATGGTCTCGGAGCGATTTTGATGAAAAACGAGCATTTTAAAAAAAGACGAAATCACTCCGAGACCATGGGCTATTGCCCATCGTCTCGGAGTCATTTTCGTCTTTTTTTAAAATCCTCAAAAATGATGGAAAACGGCATGCTATAGTATGCCGTTCGAGACCATGGGCTATAGCCCATGGTCTCGGAGCGATTTTGATGAAAAACGAGCATTTGAAAAAAATACGAAATCACTCCGAGACCATGGGCTATAGCCCATCGTCTCGGAGTCATTTTCGTATTTTTTTTTAATCCTCAAAAATGATGGAAAACGGCATGCTATAGTATGCCGTTAATGACCATGGGCTATAGCCCATGGTCTCGGAGCGATTTTGATGAAAAACTAGCATTTGAAAAAAAAGACGAAATCACTCCGAGACCATCGGCTATAGCCCATCGTCTCAGAGTCATTTTCGTCTTTTTTTTTAATCCTCAAAAATTATGGAAAACGGCATGCTATAGTATGCCGTTCATGACCATGGGCTATAGCCCATGGTCTCGGAGCGATTTTGATGAAAAACTAGCATTTGAAAAAAAGACGAAATCACTCCGAGACCATGGGCTATAGCCCATCGTCTCGGAGTCATTTTCGTCTTTTTTTTTAATCCTCAAAAATGATGGAAAACGGCATGCTATAGTATGCCGTTAATGACCATGGGCTATAGCCCATGGTCTCGGAGCGATTTTGATGAAAAACTAGCATTTGAAAAAAAAGACGAAATCACTCCGAGACCATGGGCTATAGCCCATCGTCTCGGAGTCATTTTCGTCTTTTTTTTTAATCCTCAAAAATTATGGAAAACGGCATGCTATAGTATGCCGTTCGAGACCATGGGCTATAGCCCATGGTCTCGGAGCGATTTTGATGAAAAACGAGCATTTGAAAAAAAGACGAAATCACTCCGAGACCATGGGCTATAGCCCATTGTCTCGGAGTCATTTTTGTCTTTTTTTAAAATCCTCAAAAATTATGGAAAACGGCATGCTATAGTATGCCGTTCATGACCATGGGCTATAGCCCATGGTCTCGGACCGATTTTGATGAAAAACGAGCATTTGAAAAAAAGACGAAATCACTCCGAGACCATGGGCTATAGCCCATTGTCTCGGAGTCATTTTTGTCTTTTTTTAAAATCCTCAAAAATTATGGAAAACGGCATGCTATAGTATGCCGTTCATGACCATGGGCTATAGCCCATGGTCTCGGACCGATTTTGATGAAAAACGAGCATTTGAAAAAAAGACGAAATCACTCCGAGACCATGGACTATAGCCCATCGTCTCGGAGTCATTTTCGTCTTTTTTTCAAATCCTCAAAAATTATGGAAAACGGCATGCTATAGTATGCCGTTCGAGACCATGGGCTATAGCCCATGGTCTCGGAGCGATTTTGATGAAAAACGAGCATTTGAAAAAAAGACAAAATCACTCCGAGACCATGGGCTATAGCCCATCGTCTCGGAGTCATTTTCGTCTTTTTTTTTAATCCTCAAAAATTATGGAAAACGGCATGCTATAGTATGCCGTTCGAGACCATGGGCTATAGCCCATGGTCTCGGGGCGATTTTGATGAAAAACAAGCATTTGAAAAAAAAGACGAAATCACTCCGAGACCATGGACTATAGCCCATCGTCTCGGAGTCATTTTCGTCTTTTTTTTTAATCCTCAACAATTATGGAAAACGGCATGCTATAGTATGCCGTTCATGACCATGGGCTATAGCCCAAGGTCTCTGAGCGATTTTGATGAAAAACGAGCATTTGAAAAAAAGACGAAATCACTCCGAGACCATGGGCTATAGCCCATCGTCTCGGAGTCATTTTTGTCTTTTTTTTAAATCCTCAAAAATGATGGAAAACGGCATGCTATAGTATGCCGTTCATGACCATGGGCTATAGCCCATGGTCTCGGAGCGATTTTGATGAAAAACGAGCATTTGAAAAAAAGACGAAATCACTCCGAGACCATGGGCTATTGCCCATCGTCTCGGAGTCATTTTCGTCTTTTTTTAAAATCCTCAAAAATTATGGAAAACGGCATGCTATAGTATGCCGTTCATGACCATGGGCTATAGCCCATGGTCTCGGAGCGATTTTGATGAAAAACAAGCATTTGAAAAAAAAGACGAAATCACTCCGAGACCATGGGCTATAGCCCATCGTCTCGGAGTCATTTTTGTCTTTCTTTAAAATCCTCAAAAATGATGGAAAACGGCATGCTATAGTATGCCGTTCATGACCATGGGCTATAGCCCATGGTCTCGGAGCGATTTTGATGAAAAACGAGCATTTGAAAAAAAGACGAAATCACTCCGAGACCATGGACTATAGCCCATCGTCTCGGAGTCATTTTCGTCTTTTTTTTTAATCCTCAACAATTATGGAAAACGGCATGCTATAGTATGCCGTTCATGACCATGGGCTATAGCCCATGGTCTCTGAGCGATTTTGATGAAAAACGAGCATTTGAAAAAAAGACGAAATCACTCCGAGACCATGGCTATAGCCCATCGTCTCGGAGTCATTTTTGTCTTTTTTTTAAATCTTCAAAAATGATGGAAAACGGCATGCTATAGTATGCCGTTCATGACCATGGGCTATAGCCCATGGTCTCGGAGCGATTTTGATGAAAAACTAGCATTTGAAAAAAAGACGAAATCACTCCGAGACCATGGGCTATAGCCCATCGTCTCGGAGTCATTTTTGTCTTTTTTAAAAATCCTCAAAAATGATGGAAAACGGCATGCTATAGTATGCCGTTCATGACCATGGGCTATAGCCCATGGTCTCGGAGCGATTTTGATGAAAAACGAGCATTTGAAAAAAAGACGAAATCACTCCGAGACCATGGGCTATAGCCCATCGTCTCGGAGTCATTTTCGTCTTTTTTTTTAATCCTCAACAATTATGGAAAACGGCATGCTATAGTATGCCGTTCATGACCATGGGCTATAGCCCAAGGTCTCTGAGCGATTTTGATGAAAAACGAGCATTTGAAAAAAAGACGAAATCACTCCGAGACCATGGGCTATAGCCCATCGTCTCGGAGTCATTTTCGTCTTTTTTTTAAATCCTCAACAATTATGGAAAACGGCATGCTATAGTATGCCGTTCATGACCATGGGCTATAGCCCAAGGTCTCTGAGCGATTTTGATGAAAAACGAGCATTTGAAAAAAAGACGAAATCACTCCGAGACCATGGGCTATAGCCCATCGTCTCGGAGTCATTTTTGTCTTTTTTTAAAATCCTCAAAAATGATGGAAAACGGCATGCTATAGTATGCCGTTCATGACCATGGGCTATAGCCCATGGTCTCGGAGCGATTTTGATGAAAAACGAGCATTTAAAAAAAAGACGAAATCACTCCGAGACCATGGGCTATTGCCCATCGTCTCGGAGTCATTTTTGTCTTTTTTTAAAATCCTCAAAAATTATGGAAAACGGCATGCTATAGTATGCCGTTCATGACCATGGGCTATAGCCCATGGTCTCGGAGCGATTTTGATGAAAAACAAGCATTTGAAAAAAAAGACGAAATCACTCCGAGACCATGGGCTATTGCCCATCGTCTCGGAGTCATTTTTGTCTTTCTTTAAAATCCTCAAAAATGATGGAAAACGGCATGCTATAGTATGCCGTTCATGACCATGGGCTATAGCCCATGGTCTCGGAGCGATTTTGATGAAAAACGAGCATTTTAAAAAAAGACGAAATCACTCCGAGACCATGGACTATAGCCCATCGTCTCGGAGTCATTTTCGTCTTTTTTTAAAATCCTCAAAAATGATGGAAAACGGCATGCTATAGTATGCCGTTCGAGACCATGGGCTATAGCCCATGGTCTCGGAGCGATTTTGATGAAAAACGAGCATTTGAAAAAAAGACGAAATCACTCCGAGACCATGGGCTATAGCCCATCGTCTCGGAGTCATTTTCGTCTTTTTTTTTAATCCTCAAAAATGATGGAAAACGGCATGCTATAGTATGCCGTTAATGACCATGGGCTATAGCCCATGGTCTCGGAGCGATTTTGATGAAAAACTAGCATTTGAAAAAAAAGACGAAATCACTCCGAGACCATGGGCTATAGCCCATCGTCTCGGAGTAATTTTCGTCTTTTTTTTTAATCCTCAAAAATTATGGAAAACGGCATGCTATAGTATGCCGTTCATGACCATGGGCTATAGCCCATGGTCTCGGAGCGATTTTGATGAAAAACGAGCATTTAAAAAAAAGACGAAATCACTCCGAGACCATGGGCTATTGCCCATCGTCTCGGAGTCATTTTTGTCTTTTTTTAAAATCCTCAAAAATGATGGAAAACGGCATGCTATAGTATGCCGTTCATGACCATGGGCTATAGCCCATGGTCTCGGAGCGATTTTGATGAAAAACGAGCATTTTAAAAAAAGACGAAATCACTCCGAGACCATGGGCTATTGCCCATCGTCTCGGAGTCATTTTTGTCTTTCTTTAAAATCCTCAAAAATGATGGAAAACGGCATGCTATAGTATGCCGTTCATGACCATGGGCTATAGCCCATGGTCTCGGAGCGATTTTGATGAAAAACGAGCATTTTAAAAAAAGACGAAATCACTCCGAGACCATGGACTATAGCCCATCGTCTCGGAGTCATTTTCGTCTTTTTTTAAAATCCTCAAAAATGATGGAAAACGGCATGCTATAGTATGCCGTTCGAGACCATGGGCTATAGCCCATGGTCTCGGAGCGATTTTGATGAAAAACGAGCATTTGAAAAAAAGACGAAATCACTCCGAGACCATGGGCTATAGCCCATCGTCTCGGAGTCATTTTCGTCTTTTTTTTTAATCCTCAAAAATGATGGAAAACGGCATGCTATAGTATGCCGTTAATGACCATGGGCTATAGCCCATGGTCTCGGAGCGATTTTGATGAAAAACTAGCATTTGAAAAAAAAGACGAAATCACTCCGAGACCATGGGCTATAGCCCATCGTCTCGGAGTAATTTTCGTCTTTTTTTTTAATCCTCAAAAATTATGGAAAACGGCATGCTATAGTATGCCGTTCATGACCATGGGCTATAGCCCATGGTCTCGGAGCGATTTTGATGAAAAACGAGCATTTAAAAAAAAGACGAAATCACTCCGAGACCATGGGCTATTGCCCATCGTCTCGGAGTCATTTTTGTCTTTTTTTAAAATCCTCAAAAATGATGGAAAACGGCATGCTATAGTATGCCGTTCATGACCATGGGCTATAGCCCATGGTCTCGGAGCGATTTTGATGAAAAACGAGCATTTTAAAAAAAGACGAAATCACTCCGAGACCATGGGCTATTGCCCATCGTCTCGGAGTCATTTTCGTCTTTTTTTAAAATCCTCAAAAATGATGGAAAACGGCATGCTATAGTATGCCGTTCGAGACCATGGGCTATAGCCCATGGTCTCGGAGCGATTTTGATGAAAAACGAGCATTTGAAAAAAAGACGAAATCACTCCGAGACCATGGGCTATAGCCCATCGTCTCGGAGTCATTTTCGTATTTTTTTTTAATCCTCAAAAATGATGGAAAACGGCATGCTATAGTATGCCGTTAATGACCATGGGCTATAGCCCATGGTCTCGGAGCGATTTTGATGAAAAACTAGCATTTGAAAAAAAAGACGAAATCACTCCGAGACCATGGGCTATAGCCCATCGTCTCAGAGTCATTTTCGTCTTTTTTTTTAATCCTCAAAAATTATGGAAAACGGCATGCTATAGTATGCCGTTCATGACCATGGGCTATAGCCCATGGTCTCGGAGCGATTTTGATGAAAAACTAGCATTTGAAAAAAAGACGAAATCACTCCGAGACCATGGGCTATAGCCCATCGTCTCGGAGTCATTTTCGTCTTTTTTTTTAATCCTCAAAAATGATGGAAAACGGCATGCTATAGTATGCCGTTAATGACCATGGGCTATAGCCCATGGTCTCGGAGCGATTTTGATGAAAAACTAGCATTTGAAAAAAAAGACGAAATCACTCCGAGACCATGGGCTATAGCCCATCGTCTCGGAGTCATTTTCGTCTTTTTTTTTAATCCTCAAAAATGATGGAAAACGGCATGCTATAGTATGCCGTTCATGACCATGGGCTATAGCCCATGGTCTCGGAGCGATTTTGATGAAAAACGAGCATTTGAAAAAAAGACGAAATCACTCCGAGACCATGGGCTTTAGCCCATGGTCTCGGAGTCATTTTCGTCTTTTTTTAAAATCCTCAAAAATGATGGAAAACGGCATGCTATAGTATGCCGTTCGAGACCATGGGCTATAGCCCATGGTCTCGGAGCGATTTTGATGAAAAACGAGCATTTGAAAAAAAGACGAAATCACTCCGAGACCATGGGCTATAGCCCATCGTCTCGGAGTCATTTTCGTCTTTTTTTTTAATCCTCAAAAATGATGGAAAACGGCATGCTATAGTATGCCGTTCGAGACCATGGGCTATAGCCCATGGTCTCGGAGCGATTTTGATGAAAAACAAGCATTTGAAAAAAAAGACGAAATCACTCCGAGACCATGGACTATAGCCCATCGTCTCGGAGTCATTTTCGTCTTCTTTTTTTATCCTCAAAAATGATGGAAAACGGCATGCTATAGTATGCCGTTCGGAGCGATTTTGATGAAAAACAAGCATTTGAAAAAAAAGACGAAATCACTCCGAGACCATGGGCTATAGCCCATCGTCTCGGAGTCATTTTTGTCTTTCTTTAAAATCCTCAAAAATGATGGAAAACGGCATGCTATAGTATGCCGTTCATGACCATGGGCTATAGCCCATGGTCTCGGAGCGATTTTGATGAAAAACGAGCATTTGAAAAAAAGACGAAATCACTCCGAGACCATGGACTATAGCCCATCGTCTCGGAGTCATTTTCGTCTTTTTTTTAAATCCTCAACAATTATGGAAAACGGCATGCTATAGTATGCCGTTCATGACCATGGGCTATAGCCCATGGTCTCTGAGCGATTTTGATGAAAAACGAGCATTTGAAAAAAAGACGAAATCACTCCGAGACCATGGGCTATAGCCCATCGTCTCGGAGTCATTTTTGTCTTTTTTTTTAATCCTCAAAAATGATGGAAAACGGCATGCTATAGTATGCCGTTCATGACCATGGGCTATAGCCCATGGTCTCGGAGCGATTTTGATGAAAAACGAGCATTTGAAAAAAAGACGAAATCACTCCGAGACCATGGGCTATAGCCCATCGTCTCGGAGTCATTTTCGTCTTTTTTTTTAAATCCTCAAAAATTATGGAAAACGGCATGCTATAGTATGCCGTTCATGACCATGGGCTATAGCCCATGGTCTCGGAGCGATTTTGATGAAAAACTAGCATTTGAAAAAAAAGACGAAATCACTCCGAGACCATGGGCTATAGCCCATCGTCTCGGAGTCATTTTCGTCTTTTTTTTTAATCCTCAAAAATGATGGAAAACGGCATGCTATAGTATGCCGTTCATGACCATGGGCTATAGCCCATGGTCTCGGAGCGATTTTGATGAAAAACGAGCATTTGAAAAAAAGACGAAATCACTCCGAGACCATGGGCTATTGCCCATCGTCTCGGAGTCATTTTCGTCTTTTTTTAAAATCCTCAAAAATGATGGAAAACGGCATGCTATAGTATGCCGTTCGAGACCATGGGCTATAGCCCATGGTCTCGGAGCGATTTTGATGAAAAACGAGCATTTGAAAAAAAGACGAAATCACTCCGAGACCATGGGCTATAGCCCATCGTCTCGGAGTCATTTTCGTCTTTTTTTTTAATCCTAAAAAATTATGGAAAACGGCATGCTATAGTATGCCGTTCGAGACCATGGGCTATAGCCCATGGTCTCGGAGCGATTTTGATGAAAAACAAGCATTTGAAAAAAAAGACGAAATCACTCCGAGACCATGGACTATAGCCCATCGTCTCGGAGTCATTTTCGTCTTTTTTTTTTATCGTCAAAAATGATGGAAAACGGCATGCTATAGTATGCCGTTCATGACCATGGGCTATAGCCCATGGTCTCGGAGCGATTTTGATGAAAAACAAGCATTTGAAAAAAAAGACGAAATCACTCCGAGACCATGGGCTATAGCCCATCGTCTCGGAGTCATTTTTGTCTTTCTTTAAAATCCTCAAAAATGATGGAAAACGGCATGCTATAGTATGCCGTTCATGACCATGGGCTATAGCCCATGGTCTCTGAGCGATTTTGATGAAAAACGAGCATTTGAAAAAAAGACGAAATCACTCCGAGACCATGGGCTATAGCCCATCGTCTCGGAGTCATTTTTGTCTTTTTTTAAAATCCTCAAAAATGATGGAAAACGGCATGCTATAGTATGCCGTTCATGACCATGGGCTATAGCCCATGGTCTCGGAGCGATTTTGATGAAAAACGAGCATTTGAAAAAAAGACGAAATCACTCCGAGACCATGGGCTATTGCACATCGTCTCGGAGTCATTTTCGTCTTTTTTTAAAATCCTCAAAAATGATGGAAAACGGCATGCTATAGTATGCCGTTCGAGACCATGGGCTATAGCCCATGGTCTCGGAGCGATTTTGATGAAAAACAAGCATTTGAAAAAAAAGACGAAATCACTCCGAGACCATGGACTATAGCCCATCGTCTCGGAGTCATTTTCGTCTTTTTTTTTTATCCTCAAAAATGATGGAAAACGGCATGCTATAGTATGCCGTTCGAGACCATGGGCTATAGCCCATGGTCTCGGAGCGATTTTGATGAAAAACAAGCATTTGAAAAAAAAGACGAAATCACTCCGAGACCATGGACTATAGCCCATCGTCTCGGAGTCATTTTCGTCTTTTTTTTTTATCCTCAAAAATGATGGAAAACGGCATGCTATAGTATGCCGTTCATGACCATGGGCTATAGCCCATGGTCTCGGAGCGATTTTGATGAAAAACAAGCATTTGAAAAAAAAGACGAAATCACTCCGAGACCATGGGCTATAGCCCATCGTCTCGGAGTCATTTTTGTCTTTCTTTAAAATCCTCAAAAATGATGGAAAACGGCATGCTATAGTATGCCGTTCATGACCATGGGCTATAGCCCATGGTCTCTGAGCGATTTTGATGAAAAACGAGCATTTGAAAAAAAGACGAAATCACTCCGAGACCATGGGCTATAGCCCATCGTCTCGGAGTCATTTTTGTCTTTTTTTTTAATCCTCAAAAATGATGGAAAACGGCATGCTATAGTATGCCGTCCATGACCATGGGCTATAGCCCATGGTCTCGGAGCGATTTTGATGAAAAACTAGCATTTGAAAAAAAAGACGAAATCACTCCGAGACCATGGGCTATAGCCCATCGTCTCGGAGTCATTTTCGTCTTTTTTTTTAATCCTCAAAAATGATGGAAAACGGCATGCTATAGTATGCCGTTCATGACCATGGGCTATAGCCCATGGTCTCGGAGCGATTTTGATGAAAAACGAGCATTTGAAAAAAAGACGAAATCACTCCGAGACCATGGGCTATAGCCCATCGTCTCGGAGTCATTTTCGTCTTTTTTTTTAATCCTAAAAAATTATGGAAAACGGCATGCTATAGTATGCCGTTCGAGACCATGGGCTATAGCCCATGGTCTCGGAGCGATTTTGATGAAAAACGAGCATTTGAAAAAAAGACGAAATCACTCCGAGACCATGGCTATAGCCCATCGTCTCGGAGTCATTTTTGTCTTTTTTTTAAATCCTCAAAAATGATGGAAAACGGCATGCTATAGTATGCCGTTCATGACCATGGGCTATAGCCCATGGTCTCGGAGCGATTTTGATGAAAAACGAGCATTTGAAAAAAAGACGAAATCACTCCGAGACCATGGGCTATAGCCCATCGTCTCGGAGTCATTTTCGTCTTTTTTTTTAATCCTCAAAAATGATGGAAAACGGCATGCTATAGTATGCCGTTCGAGACCATGGGCTATAGCCCATGGTCTCGGAGCGATTTTGATGAAAAACAAGCATTTGAAAAAAAAGACGAAATCACTCCGAGACCATGGACTATAGCCCATCGTCTCGGAGTCATTTTCGTCTTTTTTTTTTATCCTCAAAAATTATGGAAAACGGCATGCTATAGTATGCCGTTCATGACCATGGGCTATAGCCCATGGTCTCGGAGCGATTTTGATGAAAAACAAGCATTTGAAAAAAAAGACGAAATCACTCCGAGACCATGGGCTATAGCCCATCGTCTCGGAGTCATTTTTGTCTTTCTTTAAAATCCTCAAAAATGATGGAAAACGGCATGCTATAGTATGCCGTTCATGACCATGGGCTATAGCCCATGGTCTCTGAGCGATTTTGATGAAAAACGAGCATTTGAAAAAAAGACGAAATCACTCCGAGACCATGGGCTATAGCCCATCGTCTCGGAGTCATTTTTGTCTTTTTTTTTAATCCTCAAAAATGATGGAAAACGGCATGCTATAGTATGCCGTTCATGACCATGGGCTATAGCCCATGGTCTCGGAGCGATTTTGATGAAAAACTAGCATTTGAAAAAAGACGAAATCACTCCGAGACCATGGGCTATAGCCCATCGTCTCGGAGTCATTTTCGTCTTTTTTTTTTAATCCTCAAAAATGATGGAAAACGGCATGCTATAGTATGCCGTTCATGACCATGGGCTATAGCCCATGGTCTCGGAGCGATTTTGATGAAAAACGAGCATTTGAAAAAAAGACGAAATCACTCCGAGACCATGGGCTATAGCCCATCGTCTCGGAGTCATTTTCGTCTTTTTTTTTAATCCTAAAAAATTATGGAAAACGGCATGCTATAGTATGCCGTTCGAGACCATGGGCTATAGCCCATGGTCTCGGAGCGATTTTGATGAAAAACGAGCATTTGAAAAAAAGACGAAATCACTCCGAGACCATGGGCTATAGCCCATCGTCTCGGAGTCATTTTTGTCTTTTTTAAAAATCCTCAAAAATGATGGAAAACGGCATGCTATAGTATGCCGTTCATGACCATGGGCTATAGCCCAAGGTCTCTGAGCGATTTTGATGAAAAACGAGCATTTGAAAAAAAGACGAAATCACTCCGAGACCATGGGCTATAGCCCATCGTCTCGGAGTCATTTTTGTCTTTTTTTAAAATCCTCAAAAATGATGGAAAACGGCATGCTATAGTATGCCGTTCATGACCATGGGCTATAGCCCATGGTCTCAGAGCGATTTTGATGAAAAACGAGCATTTGAAAAAAAGACGAAATCACTCCGAGACCATGGGCTATTGCCCATCGTCTCGGAGTCATTTTCGTCTTTTTTTTTAATCCTCAAAAATGATGGAAAACGGCATGCTATAGTATGCCGTTCGAGACCATGGGCTATAGCCCATGGTCTCGGAGCGATTTTGATGAAAAACAAGCATTTGAAAAAAAAGACGAAATCACTCCGAGACCATGGACTATAGCCCATCGTCTCGGAGTCATTTTCGTCTTCTTTTTTTATCCTCAAAAATGATGGAAAACGGCATGCTATAGTATGCCGTTCATGACCATGGGCTATAGCCCATGGTCTCGGAGCGATTTTGATGAAAAACAAGCATTTGAAAAAAAAGACGAAATCACTCCGAGACCATGGGCTATAGCCCATCGTCTCGGAGTCATTTTTGTCTTCTTTAAAATCCTCAAAAATGATGGAAAACGGCATGCTATAGTATGCCGTTCATGACCATGGGCTATAGCCCATGGTCTCGGAGCGATTTTGATGAAAAACGAGCATTTGAAAAAAAGACGAAATCACTCCGAGACCATGGACTATAGCCCATCGTCTCGGAGTCATTTTCGTCTTTTTTTTTAATCCTCAACAATTATGGAAAACGGCATGCTATAGTATGCCGTTCATGACCATGGGCTATAGCCCATGGTCTCTGAGCGATTTTGATGAAAAACGAGCATTTGAAAAAAAGACGAAATCACTCCGAGACCATGGGCTATAGCCCATCGTCTCGGAGTCATTTTTGTCTTTTTTTTAAATCCTCAAAAATGATGGAAAACGGCATGCTATAGTATGCCGTTCATGACCATGGGCTATAGCCCATGGTCTCGGAGCGATTTTGATGAAAAACGAGCATTTGAAAAAAAGACGAAATCACTCCGAGACCATGGGCTATTGCCCATCGTCTCGGAGTCATTTTCGTCTTTTTTTAAAATCCTCAAAAATGATGGAAAACGGCATGCTATAGTATGCCGTTCGAGACCATGGGCTATAGCCCATGGTCTCGGAGCGATTTTGATGAAAAACGAGCATTTGAAAAAAAGACGAAATCACTCCGAGACCATGGGCTATAGCCCATCGTCTCGGAGTCATTTTCGTCTTTTTTTTTAATCCTCAAAAATGATGGAAAACGGCATGCTATAGTATGCCGTTCGAGACCATGGGCTATAGCCCATGGTCTCGGAGCGATTTTGATGAAAAACAAGCATTTGAAAAAAAAGACGAAATCACTCCGAGACCATGGACTATAGCCCATCGTCTCGGAGTCATTTTCGTCTTTTTTTTTTATCCTCAAAAATGATGGAAAACGGCATGCTATAGTATGCCGTTCATGACCATGGGCTATAGCCCATGGTCTCGGAGCGATTTTGATGAAAAACAAGCATTTGAAAAAAAAGACGAAATCACTCCGAGACCATGGGCTATAGCCCATCGTCTCGGAGTCATTTTTGTCTTTCTTTAAAATCCTCAAAAATGATGGAAAACGGCATGCTATAGTATGCCGTTCATGACCATGGGCTATAGCCCATGGTCTCTGAGCGATTTTGAGGAAAAACGAGCATTTGAAAAAAAGACGAAATCACTCCGAGACCATGGGCTATAGCCCATCGTCTCGGAGTCATTTTCGTCTTTTTTTTTAAATCCTCAAAAATGATGGAAAACGGCATGCTATAGTATGCCGTTCATGACCATGGGCTATAGCCCATGGTCTCGGAGCGATTTTGATGAAAAACTAGCATTTGAAAAAAAAGACGAAATCACTCCGAGACCATGGGCTATAGCCCATCGTCTTGGAGTCATTTTCGTCTTTTTTTTTAATCCTCAAAAATGATGGAAAACGGCATGCTATAGTATGCCGTTCATGACCATGGGCTATAGCCCATGGTCTCGGAGCGATTTTGATGAAAAACGAGCATTTGAAAAAAAGACGAAATCACTCCGAGACCATGGGCTATAGCCCATCGTCTCGGAGTCATTTTCGTCTTTTTTTTTAATCCTCAAAAATTATGGAAAACGGCATGCTATAGTATGCCGTTCGAGACCATGGGCTATAGCCCATGGTCTCTGAGCGATTTTGATGAAAAACGAGCATTTGAAAAAAAGACGAAATCACTCCGAGACCATGGGCTATAGCCCATTGTCTCGGAGTCATTTTTGTCTTTTTTTAAAATCCTCAACAATTATGGAAAACGGCATGCTATAGTATGCCGTTCATGACCATGGGCTATAGCCCAAGGTCTCTGAGCGATTTTGATGAAAAACGAGCATTTGAAAAAAAGACGAAATCACTCCGAGACCATGGGCTATAGCCCATCGTCTCGGAGTCATTTTTGTCTTTTTTTAAAATCCACAAAAATGATGGAAAACGGCATGCTATAGTATGCCGTTCATGACCATGGGCTATAGCCCATGGTCTCAGAGCGATTTTGATGAAAAACGAGCATTTTAAAAAAAGACGAAATCACTCCGAGACCATGGGCTATTGCCCATCGTCTCGGAGTCATTTTCGTCTTTTTTTAAAATCCTCAAAAATGATGGAAAACGGCATGCTATAGTATGCCGTTCGAGACCATGGGCTATAGCCCATGGTCTCGGAGCGATTTTGATGAAAAACGAGCATTTGAAAAAAAGACGAAATCACTCCGAGACCATGGGCTATAGCCCATCGTCTC
Organism: Electrona antarctica; assembly: GCF_951216825.1. Lineage (NCBI taxonomy): Eukaryota > Metazoa > Chordata > Actinopteri > Myctophiformes > Myctophidae > Electrona > Electrona antarctica. The sequence continues at coordinate 336,131 of NW_027638748.1, forward strand.
GGAGTCATTTTCGTCTTTTTTTTTAATCCTCAAAAATGATGGAAAACGGCATGCTATAGTATGCCGTTCGAGACCATGGGCTATAGCCCATGGTCTCGGAGCGATTTTGATGAAAAACAAGCATTTGAAAAAAAAGACGAAATCACTCCGAGACCATGGACTATAGCCCATCGTCTCGGAGTCATTTTCGTCTTCTTTTTTTATCCTCAAAAATGATGGAAAACGGCATGCTATAGTATGCCGTTCATGACCATGGGCTATAGCCCATGGTCTCGGAGCGATTTTGATGAAAAACAAGCATTTGAAAAAAAAGACGAAATCACTCCGAGACCATGGGCTATAGCCCATCGTCTCGGAGTCATTTTTGTCTTTCTTTAAAATCCTCAAAAATGATGGAAAACGGCATGCTATAGTATGCCGTTCATGACCATGGGCTATAGCCCATGGTCTCGGAGCGATTTTGATGAAAAACGAGCATTTGAAAAAAAGACGAAATCACTCCGAGACCATGGACTATAGCCCATCGTCTCGGAGTCATTTTCGTCTTTTTTTTTAATCCTCAACAATTATGGAAAACGGCATGCTATAGTATGCCGTTCATGACCATGGGCTATAGCCCATGGTCTCTGAGCGATTTTGATGAAAAACGAGCATTTGAAAAAAAGACGAAATCACTCCGAGACCATGGACTATAGCCCATCGTCTCGGAGTCATTTTCGTCTTCTTTTTTTATCCTCAAAAATGATGGAAAACGGCATGCTATAGTATGCCGTTCATGACCATGGGCTATAGCCCATGGTCTCGGAGCGATTTTGATGAAAAACAAGCATTTGAAAAAAAAGACGAAATCACTCCGAGACCATGGGCTATAGCCCATCGTCTCGGAGTCATTTTTGTCTTTCTTTAAAATCCTCAAAAATGATGGAAAACGGCATGCTATAGTATGCCGTTCATGACCATGGGCTATAGCCCATGGTCTCGGAGCGATTTTGATGAAAAACGAGCATTTGAAAAAAAGACGAAATCACTCCGAGACCATGGACTATAGCCCATCGTCTCGGAGTCATTTTCGTCTTTTTTTTTAATCCTCAACAATTATGGAAAACGGCATGCTATAGTATGCCGTTCATGACCATGGGCTATAGCCCATGGTCTCTGAGCGATTTTGATGAAAAACGAGCATTTGAAAAAAAGACGAAATCACTCCGAGACCATGGGCTATAGCCCATCGTCTCGGAGTCATTTTTGTCTTTTTTTTAAATCCTCAAAAATGATGGAAAACGGCATGCTATAGTATGCCGTTCATGACCATGGGCTATAGCCCATGGTCTCGGAGCGATTTTGATGAAAAACGAGCATTTGAAAAAAAGACGAAATCACTCCGAGACCATGGGCTATTGCCCATCGTCTCGGAGTCATTTTCGTCTTTTTTTAAAATCCTCAAAAATGATGGAAAACGGCATGCTATAGTATGCCGTTCGAGACCATGGGCTATAGCCCATGGTCTCGGAGCGATTTTGATGAAAAACGAGCATTTGAAAAAAAGACGAAATCACTCCGAGACCATGGGCTATAGCCCATCGTCTCGGAGTCATTTTCGTCTTTTTTTTTAATCCTCAAAAATGATGGAAAACGGCATGCTATAGTATGCCGTTCGAGCCGCTCGGAGCGATTTTGATGAAAAACAAGCATTTGAAAAAAAAGACGAAATCACTCCGAGACCATGGACTATAGCCCATCGTCTCGGAGTCATTTTCGTCTTTTTTTTTTATCCTCAAAAATGATGGAAAACGGCATGCTATAGTATGCCGTTCATGACCATGGGCTATAGCCCATGGTCTCGGAGCGATTTTGATGAAAAACAAGCATTTGAAAAAAAAGACGAAATCACTCCGAGACCATGGGCTATAGCCCAACGTCTCGGAGTCATTTTTGTCTTTCTTTAAAATCCTCAAAAATGATGGAAAACGGCATGCTATAGTATGCCGTTCATGACCATGGGCTATAGCCCATGGTCTCTGAGCGATTTTGATGAAAAACGAGCATTTGAAAAAAAGACGAAATCACTCCGAGACCATGGGCTATAGCCCATCGTCTCGGAGTCATTTTTGTCTTTTTTTTAAATCCTCAAAAATGATGGAAAACGGCATGCTATAGTATGCCGTTCATGACCATGGGCTATAGCCCATGGTCTCGGAGCGATTTTGATGAAAAACGAGCATTTGAAAAAAAGACGAAATCACTCCGAGACCATGGGCTATAGCCCATCGTCTCGGAGTCATTTTCGTCTTTTTTTTTTAATCCTCAAAAATTATGGAAAACGGCATGCTATAGTATGCCGTTCATGACCATGGGCTATAGCCCATGGTCTCGGAGCGATTTTGATGAAAAACTAGCATTTGAAAAAAAAGACGAAATCACTCCGAGACCATGGGCTATAGCCCATCGTCTCGGAGTCATTTTCGTCTTTTTTTTTAATCCTCAAAAATGATGGAAAACGGCATGCTATAGTATGCCGTTCATGACCATGGGCTATAGCCCATGGTCTCGGAGCGATTTTGATGAAAAACTAGCATTTGAAAAAAAGACGAAATCACTCCGAGACCATGGGCTATAGCCCATCGTCTCGGAGTCATTTTCGTCTTTTTTTTTAATCCTCAAAAATGATGGAAAACGGCATGCTATAGTATGCCGTTCATGACCATGGGCTATAGCCCATGGTCTTTGAGCGATTTTGATGAAAAACGAGCATTTGAAAAAAAGACGAAATCACTCCGAGACCATGGGCTATAGCCCATCGTCTCGGAGTCATTTTCGTCTTTTTTTTTAATCCTCAAAAATTATGGAAAACGGCATGCTATAGTATGCCGTTCGAGACCATGGGCTATAGCCCATGGTCTCGGGGCGATTTTGATGAAAAACAAGCATTTGAAAAAAATGCTCGGCTATAGCCCATCGTCTCGGAGTCATTTTTGTCTTTTTTTTAAATCCTCAAAAATGATGGAAAACGGCATGCTATAGTATGCCGTTCATGACCATGGGCTATAGCCCATGGTCTCGGAGCGATTTTGATGAAAAACGAGCATTTGAAAAAAAGACGAAATCACTCCGAGACCATGGGCTATAGCCCATCGTCTCGGAGTCATTTTCGTCTTTTTTTTTAAATCCTCAAAAATTATGGAAAACGGCATGCTATAGTATGCCGTTCATGACCATGGGCTATAGCCCATGGTCTCGGAGTGATTTTGATGAAAAACTAGCATTTAAAAAAAAAGACGAAATCACTCCGAGACCATGGGCTATAGCCCATCGTCTCGGAGTCATTTTCGTCTTTTTTTTTAATCCTCAAAAATGATGGAAAACGGCATGCTATAGTATGCCGTTCATGACCATGGGCTATAGCCCATGGTCTCGGAGCGATTTTGATGAAAAACTAGCATTTGAAAAAAAGACGAAATCACTCCGAGACCATGGGCTATAGCCCATCGTCTCGGAGTCATTTTTGTCTTTTTTAAAAATCCTCAAAAATTATGGAAAACGGCATGCTATAGTATGCCGTTCATGACCATGGGCTATAGCCCATGGTCTCGGAGCGATTTTGATGAAAAACGAGCATTTGAAAAAAAGACGAAATCACTCCGAGACCATGGGCTATAGCCCATCGTCTCGGAGTCATTTTCGTCTTTTTTTTTAATCCTCAAAAATGATGGAAAACGGCATGCTATAGTATGCCGTTCATGACCATGGGCTATAGCCCATGGTCTCGGAGCGATTTTGATGAAAAACGAGCATTTGAAAAAAAGACGAAATCACTCCGAGACCATGGGCTATAGCCCATCGTCTCGGAGTCATTTTCGTCTTTTTTTTTAATCCTCAAAAATTATGGAAAACGGCATGCTATAGTATGCCGTTCGAGACCATGGGCTATAGCCCATGGTCTCGGGGCGATTTTGATGAAAAACAAGCATTTGAAAAAAAAGACGAAATCACTCCGAGACCATGGACTATAGCCCATCGTCTCGGAGTCATTTTCGTCTTTTTTTAAAATCCTCAACAATTATGGAAAACGGCATGCTATAGTATGCCGTTCATGACCATGGGCTATAGCCCATGGTCTCGGAGCGATTTTGATGAAAAACGAGCATTTGAAAAAAAGACGAAATCACTCCGAGACCATGGGCTATTGCCCATCGTCTCGGAGTCATTTTCGTCTTTTTTTAAAATCCTCAAAAATGATGGAAAACGGCATGCTATAGTATGCCGTTCGAGACCATGGGCTATAGCCCATGGTCTCGGAGCGATTTTGATGAAAAACGAGCATTTGAAAAAAAGACGAAATCACTCCGAGACCATGGGCTATAGCCCATCGCCTCGGAGTCATTTTCGTCTTTTTTTTTAATCCTCAAAAATGATGGAAAACGGCATGCTATAGTATGCCGTTCGAGACCATGGGCTATAGCCCATGGTCTCGGAGCGATTTTGATGAAAAACAAGCATTTGAAAAAAAAGACGAAATCACTCCGAGACCATGGACTATAGCCCATCGTCTCGGAGTCATTTTCGTCTTTTTTTTTTATCCTCAAAAATGATGGAAAACGGCATGCTATAGTATGCCGTTCATGACCATGGGCTATAGCCCATGGTCTCGGAGCGATTTTGATGAAAAACAAGCATTTGAAAAAAAAGACGAAATCACTCCGAGACCATGGGCTATAGCCCATCGTCTCGGAGTCATTTTTGTCTTTCTTTAAAATCCTCAAAAATGATGGAAAACGGCATGCTATAGTATGCCGTTCATGACCATGGGCTATAGCCCATGGTCTCTGAGCGATTTTGAGGAAAAACGAGCATTTGAAAAAAAGACGAAATCACTCCGAGACCATGGGCTATAGCCCATCGTCTCGGAGTCATTTTCGTCTTTTTTTTTAAATCCTCAAAAATGATGGAAAACGGCATGCTATAGTATGCCGTTCATGACCATGGGCTATAGCCCATGGTCTCGGAGCGATTTTGATGAAAAACTAGCATTTGAAAAAAAAGACGAAATCACTCCGAGACCATGGGCTATAGCCCATCGTCTTGGAGTCATTTTCGTCTTTTTTTTTAATCCTCAAAAATGATGGAAAACGGCATGCTATAGTATGCCGTTCATGACCATGGGCTATAGCCCATGGTCTCGGAGCGATTTTGATGAAAAACGAGCATTTGAAAAAAAGACGAAATCACTCCGAGACCATGGGCTATAGCCCATCGTCTCGGAGTCATTTTCGTCTTTTTTTTTAATCCTCAAAAATTATGGAAAACGGCATGCTATAGTATGCCGTTCGAGACCATGGGCTATAGCCCATGGTCTCTGAGCGATTTTGATGAAAAACGAGCATTTGAAAAAAAGACGAAATCACTCCGAGACCATGGGCTATAGCCCATTGTCTCGGAGTCATTTTTGTCTTTTTTTAAAATCCTCAACAATTATGGAAAACGGCATGCTATAGTATGCCGTTCATGACCATGGGCTATAGCCCAAGGTCTCTGAGCGATTTTGATGAAAAACGAGCATTTGAAAAAAAGACGAAATCACTCCGAGACCATGGGCTATAGCCCATCGTCTCGGAGTCATTTTTGTCTTTTTTTAAAATCCTCAAAAATGATGGAAAACGGCATGCTATAGTATGCCGTTCATGACCATGGGCTATAGCCCATGGTCTCAGAGCGATTTTGATGAAAAACGAGCATTTGAAAAAAAGACGAAATCACTCCGAGACCATGGGCTATTGCCCATCGTCTCGGAGTCATTTTCGTCTTTTTTTAAAATCCTCAAAAATGATGGAAAACGGCATGCTATAGTATGCCGTTCGAGACCATGGGCTATAGCCCATGGTCTCGGAGCGATTTTGATGAAAAACGAGCATTTGAAAAAAAGACGAAATCACTCCGAGACCATGGGCTATAGCCCATCGTCTCGGAGTCATTTTCGTCTTTTTTTTTAATCCTCAAAAATGATGGAAAACGGCATGCTATAGTATGCCGTTCGAGACCATGGGCTATAGCCCATGGTCTCGGAGCGATTTTGATGAAAAACAAGCATTTGAAAAAAAAGACGAAATCACTCCGAGACCATGGACTATAGCCCATCGTCTCGGAGTCATTTTCGTCTTCTTTTTTTATCCTCAAAAATGATGGAAAACGGCATGCTATAGTATGCCGTTCATGACCATGGGCTATAGCCCATGGTCTCGGAGCGATTTTGATGAAAAACAAGCATTTGAAAAAAAAGACGAAATCACTCCGAGACCATGGGCTATAGCCCATCGTCTCGGAGTCATTTTTGTCTTTCTTTAAAATCCTCAAAAATGATGGAAAACGGCATGCTATAGTATGCCGTTCATGACCATGGGCTATAGCCCATGGTCTCGGAGCGATTTTGATGAAAAACGAGCATTTGAAAAAAAGACGAAATCACTCCGAGACCATGGACTATAGCCCATCGTCTCGGAGTCATTTTCGTCTTTTTTTTTAATCCTCAACAATTATGGAAAACGGCATGCTATAGTATGCCGTTCATGACCATGGGCTATAGCCCATGGTCTCTGAGCGATTTTGATGAAAAACGAGCATTTGAAAAAAAGACGAAATCACTCCGAGACCATGGACTATAGCCCATCGTCTCAGAGTCATTTTCGTCTTCTTTTTTTATCCTCAAAAATGATGGAAAACGGCATGCTATAGTATGCCGTTCATGACCATGGGCTATAGCCCATGGTCTCGGAGCGATTTTGATGAAAAACAAGCATTTGAAAAAAAAGACGAAATCACTCCGAGACCATGGGCTATAGCCCATCGTCTCGGAGTCATTTTTGTCTTTCTTTAAAATCCTCAAAAATGATGGAAAACGGCATGCTATAGTATGCCGTTCATGACCATGGGCTATAGCCCATGGTCTCGGAGCGATTTTGATGAAAAACGAGCATTTGAAAAAAAGACGAAATCACTCCGAGACCATGGACTATAGCCCATCGTCTCGGAGTCATTTTCGTCTTTTTTTTTAATCCTCAACAATTATGGAAAACGGCATGCTATAGTATGCCGTTCATGACCATGGGCTATAGCCCATGGTCTCTGAGCGATTTTGATGAAAAACGAGCATTTGAAAAAAAGACGAAATCACTCCGAGACCATGGGCTATAGCCCATCGTCTCGGAGTCATTTTTGTCTTTTTTTTAAATCCTCAAAAATGATGGAAAACGGCATGCTATAGTATGCCGTTCATGACCATGGGCTATAGCCCATGGTCTCGGAGCGATTTTGATGAAAAACGAGCATTTGAAAAAAAGACGAAATCACTCCGAGACCATGGGCTATAGCCCATCGTCTCGGAGTCATTTTCGTCTTTTTTTTTAATCCTCAAAAATGATGGAAAACGGCATGCTATAGTATGCCGTTCGAGACCATGGGCTATAGCCCATGGTCTCGGAGCGATTTTGATGAAAAACAAGCATTTGAAAAAAAAGACGAAATCACTCCGAGACCATGGACTATAGCCCATCGTCTCGGAGTCATTTTCGTCTTTTTTTTTTATCCTCAAAAATGATGGAAAACGGCATGCTATAGTATGCCGTTCATGACCATGGGCTATAGCCCATGGTCTCGGAGCGATTTTGATGAAAAACAAGCATTTGAAAAAAAAGACGAAATCACTCCGAGACCATGGGCTATAGCCCATCGTCTCGGAGTCATTTTTGTCTTTCTTTAAAATCCTCAAAAATGATGGAAAACGGCATGCTATAGTATGCCGTTCATGACCATGGGCTATAGCCCATGGTCTCTGAGCGATTTTGATGAAAAACGAGCATTTGAAAAAAAGACGAAATCACTCCGAGACCATGGGCTATAGCCCATCGTCTCGGAGTCATTTTTGTCTTTTTTTTAAATCCTCAAAAATGATGGAAAACGGCATGCTATAGTATGCCGTTCATGACCATGGGCTATAGCCCATGGTCTCGGAGCGATTTTGAGGAAAAACGAGCATTTGAAAAAAAGACGAAATCACTCCGAGACCATGGGCTATAGCCCATCGTCTCGGAGTCATTTTCGTCTTTTTTTTTAAATCCTCAAAAATTATGGAAAACGGCATGCTATAGTATGCCGTTCATGACCATGGGCTATAGCCCATGGTCTCGGAGCGATTTTGATGAAAAACTAGCATTTGAAAAAAAAGACGAAATCACTCCGAGACCATGGGCTATAGCCCATCGTCTCGGAGTCATTTTCGTCTTTTTTTTTAATCCTCAAAAATGATGGAAAACGGCATGCTATAGTATGCCGTTCATGACCATGGGCTATAGCCCATGGTCTCGGAGCGATTTTGATGAAAAACGAGCATTTGAAAAAAAGACGAAATCACTCCGAGACCATGGGCTATAGCCCATCGTCTCGGAGTCATTTTCGTCTTTTTTTTTAATCCTCAAAAATTATGGAAAACGGCATGCTATAGTATGCCGTTCATGACCATGGGCTATAGCCCATGGTCTCGGAGCGATTTTGATGAAAAACAAGCATTTGAAAAAAAGACGAAATCACTCCGAGACCATGGACTATAGCCCATCGTCTCGGAGTCATTTTCGTCTTTTTTTTTAATCCTCAACAATTATGGAAAACGGCATGCTATAGTATGCCGTTCATGACCATGGGCTATAGCCCATGGTCTCTGAGCGATTTTGATGAAAAACGAGCATTTGAAAAAAAGACGAAATCACTCCGAGACCATGGACTATAGCCCATCGTCTCAGAGTCATTTTCGTCTTCTTTTTTTATCCTCAAAAATGATGGAAAACGGCATGCTATAGTATGCCGTTCATGACCATGGGCTATAGCCCATGGTCTCGGAGCGATTTTGATGAAAAACAAGCATTTGAAAAAAAAGACGAAATCACTCCGAGACCATGGGCTATAGCCCATCGTCTCGGAGTCATTTTTGTCTTTCTTTAAAATCCTCAAAAATGATGGAAAACGGCATGCTATAGTATGCCGTTCATGACCATGGGCTATAGCCCATGGTCTCGGAGCGATTTTGATGAAAAACGAGCATTTGAAAAAAAGACGAAATCACTCCGAGACCATGGACTATAGCCCATCGTCTCGGAGTCATTTTCGTCTTTTTTTTTAATCCTCAACAATTATGGAAAACGGCATGCTATAGTATGCCGTTCATGACCATGGGCTATAGCCCATGGTCTCTGAGCGATTTTGATGAAAAACGAGCATTTGAAAAAAAGACGAAATCACTCCGAGACCATGGGCTATAGCCCATCGTCTCGGAGTCATTTTTGTCTTTTTTTTAAATCCTCAAAAATGATGGAAAACGGCATGCTATAGTATGCCGTTCATGACCATGGGCTATAGCCCATGGTCTCGGAGCGATTTTGATGAAAAACGAGCATTTGAAAAAAAGACGAAATCACTCCGAGACCATGGGCTATTGCCCATCGTCTCGGAGTCATTTTCGTCTTTTTTTAAAATCCTCAAAAATGATGGAAAACGGCATGCTATAGTATGCCGTTCGAGACCATGGGCTATAGCCCATGGTCTCGGAGCGATTTTGATGAAAAACGAGCATTTGAAAAAAAGACGAAATCACTCCGAGACCATGGGCTATAGCCCATCGTCTCGGAGTCATTTTCGTCTTTTTTTTTAATCCTCAAAAATGATGGAAAACGGCATGCTATAGTATGCCGTTCGAGACCATGGGCTATAGCCCATGGTCTCGGAGCGATTTTGATGAAAAACAAGCATTTGAAAAAAAAGACGAAATCACTCCGAGACCATGGACTATAGCCCATCGTCTCGGAGTCATTTTCGTCTTTTTTTTTTATCCTCAAAAATGATGGAAAACGGCATGCTATAGTATGCCGTTCATGACCATGGGCTATAGCCCATGGTCTCGGAGCGATTTTGATGAAAAACAAGCATTTGAAAAAAAAGACGAAATCACTCCGAGACCATGGGCTATAGCCCATCGTCTCGGAGTCATTTTTGTCTTTCTTTAAAATCCTCAAAAATGATGGAAAACGGCATGCTATAGTATGCCGTTCATGACCATGGGCTATAGCCCATGGTCTCTGAGCGATTTTGATGAAAAACGAGCATTTGAAAAAAAGACGAAATCACTCCGAGACCATGGGCTATAGCCCATCGTCTCGGAGTCATTTTTGTCTTTTTTTTAAATCCTCAAAAATGATGGAAAACGGCATGCTATAGTATGCCGTTCATGACCATGGGCTATAGCCCATGGTCTCGGAGCGATTTTGAGGAAAAACGAGCATTTGAAAAAAAGACGAAATCACTCCGAGACCATGGGCTATAGCCCATCGTCTCGGAGTCATTTTCGTCTTTTTTTTTAAATCCTCAAAAATTATGGAAAACGGCATGCTATAGTATGCCGTTCATGACCATGGGCTATAGCCCATGGTCTCGGAGCGATTTTGATGAAAAACTAGCATTTGAAAAAAAAGACGAAATCACTCCGAGACCATGGGCTATAGCCCATCGTCTCGGAGTCATTTTCGTCTTTTTTTTTAATCCTCAAAAATGATGGAAAACGGCATGCTATAGTATGCCGTTCATGACCATGGGCTATAGCCCATGGTCTCGGAGCGATTTTGATGAAAAACGAGCATTTGAAAAAAAGACGAAATCACTCCGAGACCATGGGCTATAGCCCATCGTCTCGGAGTCATTTTCGTCTTTTTTTTTAATCCTCAAAAATTATGGAAAACGGCATGCTATAGTATGCCGTTCGAGACCATGGGCTATAGCCCATGGTCTCGGAGCGATTTTGATGAAAAACGAGCATTTGAAAAAAAGACGAAATCACTCCGAGACCATGGGCTATAGCCCATTGTCTCGGAGTCATTTTTGTCTTTTTTTAAAATCCTCAACAATTATGGAAAACGGCATGCTATAGTATGCCGTTCATGACCATGGGCTATAGCCCAAGGTCTCTGAGCGATTTTGATGAAAAACGAGCATTTGAAAAAAAGACGAAATCACTCCGAGACCATGGGCTATAGCCCATCGTCTCGGAGTCATTTTCGTCTTTTTTTTTAAATCCTCAAAAATTATGGAAAACGGCATGCTATAGTATGCCGTTCATGACCATGGGCTATAGCCCATGGTCTCGGAGCGATTTTGATGAAAAACTAGCATTTGAAAAAAAAGACGAAATCACTCCGAGACCATGGGCTATAGCCCATCGTCTCGGAGTCATTTTCGTCTTTTTTTTTAATCCTCAAAAATGATGGAAAACGGCATGCTATAGTATGCCGTTCATGACCATGGGCTATAGCCCATGGTCTCGGAGCGATTTTGATGAAAAACGAGCATTTGAAAAAAAGACGAAATCACTCCGAGACCATGGGCTATAGTCCATCGTCTCGGAGTCATTTTCGTCTTTTTTTTTAATCCTCAAAAATTATGGAAAACGGCATGCTATAGTATGCCGTTCGAGACCATGGGCTATAGCCCATGGTCTCGGAGCGATTTTGATGAAAAACGAGCATTTGAAAAAAAGACGAAATCACTCCGAGACCATGGGCTATAGCCCATTGTCTCGGAGTCATTTTTGTCTTTTTTTAAAATCCTCAACAATTATGGAAAACGGCATGCTATAGTATGCCGTTCATGACCATGGGCTATAGCCCAAGGTCTCTGAGCGATTTTGATGAAAAACGAGCATTTGAAAAAAAGACGAAATCACTCCGAGACCATGGGCTATAGCCCATCGTCTCGGAGTCATTTTTGTCTTTTTTTAAAATCCTCAAAAATGATGGAAAACGGCATGCTATAGTATGCCGTTCGAGACCATGGGCTATAGCCCATGGTCTCGGAGCGATTTTGATGAAAAACGAGCATTTGAAAAAAAGACGAAATCACTCCGAGACCATGGGCTATAGCCCATCGTCTCGGAGTCATTTTCGTCTTTTTTTTTTATCCTCAAAAATGATGGAAAACGGCATGCTATAGTATGCCGTTCGAGACCATGGGCTATAGCCCATGGTCTCGGAGCGATTTTGATGAAAAACAAGCATTTGAAAAAAAAGACGAAATCACTCCGAGACCATGGACTATAGCCCATCGTCTCGGAGTCATTTTCGTCTTCTTTTTTTATCCTCAAAAATGATGGAAAACGGCATGCTATAGTATGCCGTTCATGACCATGGGCTATAGCCCATGGTCTCGGAGTCATTTTTGTCTTTCTTTAAAATCCTCAAAAATGATGGAAAACGGCATGCTATAGTATGCCGTTCATGACCATGGGCTATAGCCCATGGTCTCGGAGCGATTTTGATGAAAAACGAGCATTTGAAAAAAAGACGAAATCACTCCGAGACCATGGACTATAGCCCATCGTCTCGGAGTCATTTTCGTCTTTTTTTTTAATCCTCAACAATTATGGAAAACGGCATGCTATAGTATGCCGTTCATGACCATGGGCTATAGCCCATGGTCTCTGAGCGATTTTGATGAAAAACGAGCATTTGAAAAAAAGACGAAATCACTCCGAGACCATGGGCTATAGCCCATCGTCTCGGAGTCATTTTTGTCTTTTTTTTAAATCCTCAAAAATGATGGAAAACGGCATGCTATAGTATGCCGTTCATGACCATGGGCTATAGCCCATGGTCTCGGAGCGATTTTGATGAAAAACGAGCATTTGAAAAAAAGACGAAATCACTCCGAGACCATGGGCTATAGCCCATCGTCTCGGAGTCATTTTCGTCTTTTTTTTTTAATCCTCAAAAATTATGGAAAACGGCATGCTATAGTATGCCGTTCATGACCATGGGCTATAGCCCATGGTCTCGGAGCGATTTTGATGAAAAACTAGCATTTGAAAAAAAAGACGAAATCACTCCGAGACCATGGGCTATAGCCCATCGTCTCGGAGTCATTTTCGTCTTTTTTTTTAATCCTCAAAAATGATGGAAAACGGCATGCTATAGTATGCCGTTCATGACCATGGGCTATAGCCCATGGTCTCGGAGCGATTTTGATGAAAAACGAGCATTTGAAAAAAAGTCGAAATCACTCCGAGACCATGGGCTATAGCCCATCGTCTCGGAGTCATTTTTGTCTTTTTTTAAAATCCTCAAAAATGATGGAAAACGGCATGCTATAGTATGCCGTTCATGACCATGGGCTGGAGCGATTTTGATGAAAAACTAGCATTTGAAAAAAAAGACGAAATCACTCCGAGACCATGGGCTATAGCCCATCGTCTCGGAGTCATTTTCGTCTTTTTTTTTAAATCCTCAAAAATTATGGAAAACGGCATGCTATAGTATGCCGTTCATGACCATGGGCTATAGCCCATGGTCTCGGAGCGATTTTGATGAAAAACGAGCATTTGAAAAAAAGACGAAATCACTCCGAGACCATGGGCTATAGCCCATCGTCTCGGAGTCATTTTCGTCTTTTTTTTTAAATCCTCAAAAATTATGGAAAACGGCATGCTATAGTATGCCGTTCATGACCATGGGCTATAGCCCATGGTCTCGGAGCGATTTTGATGAAAAACTAGCATTTGAAAAAAAAAGACGAAATCACTCCGAGACCATGGGCTATAGCCCATCGTCTCGGAGTCATTTTCGTCTTTTTTTTTAATCCTCAAAAATGATGGAAAACGGCATGCTATAGTATGCCGTTCATGACCATGGGCTATAGCCCAAGGTCTCTGAGCGATTTTGATGAAAAACGAGCATTTGAAAAAAAGACGAAATCACTCCGAGACCATGGGCTATAGCCCATCGTCTCGGAGTCATTTTTTTTTTTTTTTTTAATCCTCAAAAATGATGGAAAACGGCATGCTATAGTATGCCGTTCATGACCATGGGCTATAGCCCATGGTCTCGGAGCGATTTTGATGAAAAACGAGCATTTGAAAAAAAGACGAAATCACTCCGAGACCATGGGCTATTGCGCATCGTCTCGGAGTCATTTTCGTCTTTTTTTAAAATCCTCAAAAATGATGGAAAACGGCATGCTATAGTATGCCGTTCATGACCATGGGCTATAGCCCATGGTCTCGGAGCGATTTTGATGAAAAACGAGCATTTGAAAAAAAGACGAAATCACTCCGAGACCATGGACTATAGCCCATCGTCTCGGAGTCAATTTCGTCTTTTTTTCAAATCCTCAAAAATTATGTAAAACGGCATACTATAGTATGCCGTTCGAGACCATGGGCTATAGCCCATGGTCTCGGAGCGATTTTGATGAAAAACGAGCATTTGAAAAAAAGACGAAATCACTCCGAGACCATGGACTATAGCCCATCGTCTCGGAGTCATTTTTGTCTTTTTTTAAAATCCTCAAAAATGATGGAAAACGGCATGCTATAGTATGCCGTTCATGACCATGGGCTATAGCCCATGGTCTCGGAGCGATTTTGATGAAAAACGAGCATTTGAAAAAAAGACGAAATCACTCCGAGACCATGGGCTATTGCCCATCGTCTCGGAGTCATTTTCGTCTTTTTTTAAAATCCTCAAAAATGATGGAAAACGGCATGCTATAGTATGCCGTTCGAGACCATGGGCTATAGCCCATGGTCTCGGAGCGATTTTGATGAAAAACGAGCATTTGAAAAAAAGACGAAATCACTCCGAGACCATGGGCTATAGCCCATCGTCTCGGAGTCATTTTCGTCTTTTTTTTTAATCCTCAAAAATGATGGAAAACGGCATGCTATAGTATGCCGTTAATGACCATGGGCTATAGCCCATGGTCTCGGAGCGATTTTGATGAAAAACTAGCATTTGAAAAAAAAGACGAAATCACTCCGAGACCATGGGCTATAGCCCATCGTCTCGGAGTCATTTTCGTCTTTTTTTTTAATCCTCAAAAATTATGGAAAACGGCATGCTATAGTATGCCGTTCGAGACCATGGGCTATAGCCCATGGTCTCGGAGCGATTTTGATGAAAAACGAGCATTTGAAAAAAAGACGAAATCACTCCGAGACCATGGGCTATAGCCCATGGTCTCGGAGTCATTTTTGTCTTTTTTTAAAATCCTCAAAAATTATGGAAAACGGCATGCTATAGTATGCCGTTCATGACCATGGGCTATAGCCCATGGTCTCGGAGCGATTTTGATGAAAAACGAGCATTTGAAAAAAAGACGAAATCACTCCGAGACCATGGGCTATAGCCCATTGTCTCGGAGTCATTTTCGTCTTTTTTTTTAATCCTCAAAAATTATGGAAAACGGCATGCTATAGTATGCCGTTCGAGACCATGGGCTATAGCCCATGGTCTCGGGGCGATTTTGATGAAAAACAAGCATTTGAAAAAAAAGACGAAATCACTCCGAGACCATGGACTATAGCCCATCGTCTCGGAGTCATTTTCGTCTTTTTTTTTAATCCTCAAAAATTATGGAAAACGTTATGCTATAGTATGCCGTTCATGACCATGGGCTATAGCCCATGGTCTCGGAGCGATTTTGATGAAAAACAAGCATTTGAAAAAAAAGACGAAATCACTCCGAGACCATGGGCTATAGCCCATCGTCTCGGAGTCATTTTTGTCTTTTTTTAAAATCCTCAAAAATGATGGAAAACGGCATGCTATAGTATGCCGTTCATGACCATGGGCTATAGCCCATGGTCTCGGGGCGATTTTGATGAAAAACGAGCATTTGAAAAAAAGACGAAATCACTCCGAGACCATGGGCTATAGCCCATCGTCTCGGAGTCATTTTCGTCTTTTTTTAAAATCCTCAAAAATGATGGAAAACGGCATGCTATAGTATGCCGTTCGAGACCATGGGCTATAGCCCATGGTCTCGGAGCGATTTTGATGAAAAACGAGCATTTGAAAAAAAAGACGAAATCACTCCGAGACCATGGGCTATAGCCCATCGTCTCGAGGTCATTTTCGTCTTTTTTTTTAATCCTCAAAAATTATGGAAAACGGCATGCTATAGTATGCCGTTCGAGACCATGGGCTATAGCCCATGGTCTCGGGGCGATTTTGATGAAAAACAAGCATTTGAAAAAAAAGACGAAATCACTCCGAGACCATGGACTATAGCCCATCGTCTCGGAGTCATTTTCTCCTTTTTTTTAAATCCTCAACAATTATGGAAAACGGCATGCTATAGTATGCCGTTCATGACCATGGGCTATAGCCCATGGTCTCTGAGCGATTTTGATGAAAAACGAGCATTTGAAAAAAAGACGAAATCACTCCGAGACCATGGGCTATAGCCCATCGTCTCGGAGTCATTTTTGTCTTTTTTTAAAATCCTCAAAAATGATGGAAAACGGCATGCTATAGTATGCCGTTCATGACCATGGGCTATAGCCCATGGTCTCGGAGCGATTTTGATGAAAAACGAGCATTTGAAAAAAAGACGAAATCACTCCGAGACCATGGGCTATTGCCCATCGTCTCGGAGTCATTTTCGTCTTTTTTTAAAATCCTCAAAAATGATGGAAAACGGCATGCTATAGTATGCCGTTCGAGACCATGGGCTATAGCCCATGGTCTCGGAGCGATTTTGATGAAAAACGAGCATTTGAAAAAAAAGACGAAATCACTCCGAGACCATGGGCTATAGCCCATCGTCTCGAGGTCATTTTCGTCTTTTTTTTTAATCCTCAAAAATGATGGAAAACGGCATGCTATAGTATGCCGTTCATGACCATGGGCTATAGCCCATGGTCTCGGAGCGATTTTGATGAAAAACTAGCATTTGAAAAAAAAAGACGAAATCACTCCGAGACCATGGGCTATAGCCCATTGTCTCTGAGTCATTTTTGTCTTTTTTTAAAATCCTCAAAAATTATGGAAAACGGCATGCTATAGTATGCCGTTCATGACCATGGGCTATAGCCCATGGTCTCGGACCGATTTTGATGAAAAACGAGCATTTGAAAAAAAGACGAAATCACTCCGAGACCATGGGCTATAGCCCATGGTCTCGGAGTCATTTTTGTCTTTTTTTAAAATCCTCAAAAATTATGGAAAACGGCATGCTATAGTATGCCGTTCGAGACCATGGGCTATAGCCCATGGTCTCGGGGCGATTTTGATGAAAAACAAGCATTTGAAAAAAAAGACGAAATCACTCCGAGACCATGGACTATAGCCCATCGTCTCGGAGTCATTTTCGTCTTTTTTTTTAATCCTCAAAAATTATGGAAAACGGCATGCTATAGTATGCCGTTCATGACCATGGGCTATAGCCCATGGTCTCGGAGCGATTTTGATGAAAAACGAGCATTTGAAAAAAAGACGAAATCACTCCGAGACCATGGGCTATAGCCCATCGTCTCGGAGTCATTTTTGTCTTTTTTTTAAATCCTCAAAAATGATGGAAAACGGCATGCTATAGTATGCCGTTCATGACCATGGGCTATAGCCCATGGTATTGGAGCGATTTTGATGAAAAACGAGCATTTGAAAAAAAGACGAAATCACTCCGAGACCATGGGCTATAGCCCATCGTCTCGGAGTCAATTTCGTCTTTTTTTCAAATCCTCAAAAATTTTGGAAAACGGCATGCTATAGTATGCCGTTCGAGACCATGGGCTATAGCCCATGGTCTCGGAGCGATTTTGATGAAAAACGAGCATTTGAAAAAAAGACAAAATCACTCCGAGACCATGGGCTATAGCCCATCGTCTCGGAGTCATTTTCGTCTTTTTTTTAATCCTCAAAAATTATGGAAAACGGCATGCTATAGTATGCCGTTCATGACCATGGGCTATAGCCCATGGTCTCGGACCGATTTTGATGAAAAACGAGCATTTGAAAAAAAGACGAAATCACTCCGAGACCATGGGCTATAGCCCATTGACTCGGAGTCATTTTTGTCTTTTTTTAAAATCCTCAAAAATTATGGAAAACGGCATGCTATAGTATGCCGTTCGAGACCATGGGCTATAGCCCATGGTCTCGGGGCGATTTTGATGAAAAACAAGCATTTGAAAAAAAAGACGAAATCACTCCGAGACCATGGACTATAGCCCATCGTCTCGGAGTCATTTTCGTCTTTTTTTTTAATCCTCAAAAATTATGGAAAACGGCATGCTATAGTATGCCGTTCATGACCATGGGCTATAGCCCATGGTCTCGGAGCGATTTTGATGAAAAACGAGCATTTGAAAAAAAGACGAAATCACTCCGAGACCATGGGCTATAGCCCATCGTCTCGGAGTCATTTTTGTCTTTTTTTTAAATCCTCAAAAATGATGGAAAACGGCATGCTATAGTATGCCGTTCATGACCATGGGCTATAGCCCATGGTATTGGAGCGATTTTGATGAAAAACGAGCATTTGAAAAAAAGACGAAATCACTCCGAGACCATGGGCTATAGCCCATCGTCTCGGAGTCAATTTCGTCTTTTTTTCAAATCCTCAAAAATTTTGGAAAACGGCATGCTATAGTATGCCGTTCGAGACCATGGGCTATAGCCCATGGTCTCGGAGCGATTTTGATGAAAAACGAGCATTTGAAAAAAAGACAAAATCACTCCGAGACCATGGGCTATAGCCCATCGTCTCGGAGTCATTTTCGTCTTTTTTTTTAATCCTCAACAATTATGGAAAACGGCATGCTATAGTATGCCGTTCATGACCATGGGCTATAGCCCAAGGTCTCTGAGCGATTTTGATGAAAAACGAGCATTTGAAAAAAAGACGAAATCACTCCGAGACCATGGGCTATAGCCCATCGTCTCGGAGTCATTTTTGTCTTTTTTTAAAATCCTCAAAAATGATGGAAAACGGCATGCTATAGTATGCCGTTCATGACCATGGGCTATAGCCCATGGTCTCGGAGCGATTTTGATGAAAAACGAGCATTTGAAAAAAAGACGAAATCACTCCGAGACCATGGGCTATTGCCCATCGTCTCGGAGTCATTTTCGTCTTTTTTTTAAATCCTCAAAAATGATGGAAAACGGCATGCTATAGTATGCCGGGAGCGATTTTGATGAAAAACGAGCATTTGAAAAAAAGACGAAATCACTCCGAGACCATGGGTTATAGCCCATCGTCTCGGAGTCATTTTCGTATTTTTTTTTAATCCTCAAAAATGATGGAAAACGGCATGCTATAGTATGCCGTTCGAGACCATGGGCTATAGCCCATGGTCTCGGAGCGATTTTGATGAAAAACAAGCATTTGAAAAAAAAGACGAAATCACTCCGAGACCATGGGCTATAGCCCATCGTCTCGGAGTCATTTTTGTCTTTCTTTAAAATCCTCAAAAATGATGGAAAACGGCATGCTATAGTATGCCGTTCATGACCATGGGCTATAGCCCATGGTCTCTGAGTGATTTTGATGAAAAACGAGCATTTGAAAAAAAGACGAAATCACTCCGAGACCATGGGCTATAGCCCATCGTCTCGGAGTCATTTTTGTCTTTTTTTTAAATCCTCAAAAATGATGGAAAACGGCATGCTATAGTATGCCGTTCATGACCATGGGCTATAGCCCATGGTCTCGGAGCGATTTTGATGAAAAACGAACATTTGAAAAAAAGACGAAATCACTCCGAGACCATGGGCTATAGCCCATCGTCTCGGAGTCATTTTTGTCTTTTTTTTAAATCCTCAAAAATGATGGAAAACGGCATGCTATAGTATGCCGTTCATGACCATGGGCTATAGCCCATGGTCTCGGAGCGATTTTGATGAAAAACGAACATTTGAAAAAAAGACGAAATCACTCCGAGACCATGGGCTATAGCCCATCGTCTCGGAGTCATTTTTGTCTTTTTTAAAAATCCTCAAAAATTATGGAAAACGGCATGCTATAGTATGCCGTTCATGACCATGGGCTATAGCCCATGGTCTCGGAGCGATTTTGATGAAAAACGAGCATTTGAAAAAAAAGACGAAATCACTCCGAGACCATGGGCTATAGCCCATCGTCTCGGAGTCATTTTCGTCTTTTTTTTTAATCCTCAAAAATGATGGAAAACGGCATGCTATAGTATGCCGTTCGAGACCATGGGCTATAGCCCATGGTCTCTGAGCGATTTTGATGAAAAACGAGCATTTGAAAAAAAGACGAAATCACTCCGAGACCATGGGCTATAGCCCATCGTCTCGGAGTAATTTTTGTCTTTTTTAAAAATCCTCAAAAATGATGGAAAACGGCATGCTATAGTATGCCGTTCATGACCATGGGCTATAGCCCATGGTCTCGGAGCGATTTTGATGAAAAACGAGCATTTTAAAAAAAGACGAAATCACTCCGAGACCATGGGCTATTGCCCATCGTCTCGGAGTCATTTTTGTCTTTTTTTAAAATCCTCAAAAATGATGGAAAACGGCATGCTATAGTATGCCGTTCATGACCATGGGCTATAGCCCGCCCATGGTCTCGGAGCGATTTTGATGAAAAACGAGCATTTGAAAAAAAGACGAAATCACTCCGAGACCATGGGCTATAGCCCATCGTCTCGGAGTCATTTTCGTCTTTTTTTTTAATCCTCAAAAATTATGGAAAACGGCATGCTATAGTATGCCGTTCGAGACCATGGGCTATAGCCCATGGTCTCGGAGCGATTTTGATGAAAAACGAGCATTTGAAAAAAAGACGAAATCACTCCGAGACCATGGGCTATAGCCCATTGTCTCGGAGTCATTTTTGTCTTTTTTTAAAATCCTCAAAAATGATGGAAAACGGCATGCTATAGTATGCCGTTCATGACCATGGGCTATAGCCCATGGTCTCGGAGCGATTTTGATGAAAAACGAGCATTTGAAAAAAAGACGAAATCACTCCGAGACCATGGGCTATTGCCCATCGTCTCGGAGTCATTTTCGTCTTTTTTTAAAATCCTCAAAAATGATGGAAAACGGCATGCTATAGTATGCCGTTCGAGACCATGGGCTATAGCCCATGGTCTCGGAGCGATTTTGATGAAAAACGAGCATTTGAAAAAAAGACGAAATCACTCCGAGACCATGGGCTATAGCCCATCGTCTCGGAGTCATTTTCGTCTTTTTTTTTAATCCTCAAAAATGATGGAAAACGGCATGCTATAGTATGCCGTTCGAGACCATGGGCTATAGCCCATGGTCTCGGAGCGATTTTGATGAAAAACAAGCATTTGAAAAAAAAGACGAAATCACTCCGAGACCATGGACTATAGCCCATCGTCTCGGAGTCATTTTCGTCTTTTTTTAAAATCCTCAAAAATGATGGAAAACGGCATGCTATAGTATGCCGTTCATGACCATGGGCTATAGCCCATGGTCTCGGAGCGATTTTGATGAAAAACGAGCATTTAAAAAAAAAGACGAAATCACTCCGAGACCATGGGCTATTGCCCATCGTCTCGGAGTCATTTTTGTCTTTTTTTTAAATCCTCAAAAATGATGGAAAACGGCATGCTATAGTATGCCGTTCATGACCATGGGCTATAGCCCATGGTCTCGGAGCGATTTTGATGAAAAACGAGCATTTGAAAAAAAGACGAAATCACTCCGAGACCATGGGCTATAGCCCATCGTCTCGGAGTCATTTTCGTCTTTTTTTTTAATCCTCAAAAATGATGGAAAACGGCATGCTATAGTATGCCGTTAATGACCATGGGCTATAGCCCATGGTCTCGGAGCGATTTTGATGAAAAACTAGCATTTGAAAAAAAAGACGAAATCACTCCGAGACCATGGGCTATAGCCCATCGTCTCGGAGTCATTTTCGTCTTTTTTTTTAATCCTCAAAAATTATGGAAAACGGCATGCTATAGTATGCCGTTCGAGACCATGGGCTATAGCCCATGGTCTCGGAGCGATTTTGATGAAAAACGAGCATTTGAAAAAAAGACGAAATCACTCCGAGACCATGGGCTATAGCCCATTGTCTCGGAGTCATTTTTGTCTTTTTTTAAAATCCTCAAAAATGATGGAAAACGGCATGCTATAGTATGCCGTTCATGACCATGGGCTATAGCCCATGGTCTCGGAGCGATTTTGATGAAAAACGAGCATTTGAAAAAAAGACGAAATCACTCCGAGACCATGGGCTATTGCCCATCGTCTCGGAGTCATTTTCGTCTTTTTTTAAAATCCTCAAAAATGATGGAAAACGGCATGCTATAGTATGCCGTTCGAGACCATGGGCTATAGCCCATGGTCTCGGAGCGATTTTGATGAAAAACGAGCATTTGAAAAAAAGACGAAATCACTCCGAGACCATGGGCTATAGCCCATCGTCTCGGAGTCATTTTCGTCTTTTTTTTTAATCCTCAAAAATGATGGAAAACGGCATGCTATAGTATGCCGTTCGAGACCATGGGCTATAGCCCATGGTCTCGGAGCGATTTTGATGAAAAACAAGCATTTGAAAAAAAAGACGAAATCACTCCGAGACCATGGACTATAGCCCATCGTCTCGGAGTCATTTTCGTCTTTTTTTAAAATCCTCAAAAATGATGGAAAACGGCATGCTAT
Source organism: Electrona antarctica (assembly GCF_951216825.1). Lineage (NCBI taxonomy): Eukaryota > Metazoa > Chordata > Actinopteri > Myctophiformes > Myctophidae > Electrona > Electrona antarctica. Next base: position 358,609 of record NW_027638748.1, read on the forward strand.
AGTATGCCGTTCATGACCATGGGCTATAGCCCATGGTCTCGGAGCGATTTTGATGAAAAACGAGCATTTAAAAAAAAAGACGAAATCACTCCGAGACCATGGGCTATTGCCCATCGTCTCGGAGTCATTTTTGTCTTTTTTTTAAATCCTCAAAAATGATGGAAAACGGCATGCTATAGTATGCCGTTCATGACCATGGGCTATAGCCCATGGTCTCGGAGCGATTTTGATGAAAAACGAGCATTTTAAAAAAAGACGAAATCACTCCGAGACCATGGGCTATTGCCCATCGTCTCGGAGTCATTTTCGTCTTTTTTTAAAATCCTCAAAAATGATGGAAAACGGCATGCTATAGTATGCCGTTCGAGACCATGGGCTATAGCCCATGGTCTCGGAGCGATTTTGATGAAAAACGAGCATTTGAAAAAAAGACGAAATCACTCCGAGACCATGGGCTATAGCCCATCGTCTCGGAGTCATTTTCGTCTTTTTTTTTAATCCTCAAAAATGATGGAAAACGGCATGCTATAGTATGCCGTTCATGACCATGGGCTATAGCCCATGGTCTCGGAGCGATTTTGATGAAAAACGAGCATTTTAAAAAAAGACGAAATCACTCCGAGACCATGGGCTATTGCCCATCGTCTCGGAGTCATTTTCGTCTTTTTTTAAAATCCTCAAAAATGATGGAAAACGGCATGCTATAGTATGCCGTTCGAGACCATGGGCTATAGCCCATGGTCTCGGAGCGATTTTGATGAAAAACGAGCATTTGAAAAAAAGACGAAATCACTCCGAGACCATGGGCTATAGCCCATCGTCTCGGAGTCATTTTTGTCTTTTTTTTAAATCCTCAAAAATGATGGAAAACGGCATGCTATAGTATGCCGTTCATGACCATGGGCTATAGCCCATGGTCTCGGAGCGATTTTGATGAAAAACGAGCATTTTAAAAAAAGACGAAATCACTCCGAGACCATGGGCTATTGCCCATCGTCTCGGAGTCATTTTCGTCTTTTTTTAAAATCCTCAAAAATGATGGAAAACGGCATGCTATAGTATGCCGTTCGAGACCATGGGCTATAGCCCATGGTCTCGGAGCGATTTTGATGAAAAACGAGCATTTGAAAAAAAGACGAAATCACTCCGAGACCATGGGCTATAGCCCATCGTCTCGGAGTCATTTTCGTCTTTTTTTTTAATCCTCAAAAATGATGGAAAACGGCATGCTATAGTATGCCGTTCATGACCATGGGCTATAGCCCATGGTCTCGGAGCGATTTTGATGAAAAACGAGCATTTTAAAAAAAGACGAAATCACTCCGAGACCATGGGCTATTGCCCATCGTCTCGGAGTCATTTTCGTCTTTTTTTAAAATCCTCAAAAATGATGGAAAACGGCATGCTATAGTATGCCGTTCGAGACCATGGGCTATAGCCCATGGTCTCGGAGCGATTTTGATGAAAAACGAGCATTTGAAAAAAAGACGAAATCACTCCGAGACCATGGGCTATAGCCCATCGTCTCGGAGTCATTTTCGTCTTTTTTTTTAATCCTCAAAAATGATGGAAAACGGCATGCTATAGTATGCCGTTAATGACCATGGGCTATAGCCCATGGTCTCGGAGCGATTTTGATGAAAAACTAGCATTTGAAAAAAAAGACGAAATCACTCCGAGACCATGGGCTATAGCCCATCGTCTCGGAGTCATTTTCGTCTTTTTTTTTAATCCTCAAAAATTATGGAAAACGGCATGCTATAGTATGCCGTTCATGACCATGGGCTATAGCCCATGGTCTCGGAGCGATTTTGATGAAAAACTAGCATTTGAAAAAAAAGACGAAATCACTCCGAGACCATGGGCTATAGCCCATCGTCTCGGAGTCATTTTCGTCTTTTTTTTTAATCCTCAAAAATTATGGAAAACGGCATGCTATAGTATGCCGTTCGAGACCATGGGCTATAGCCCATGGTCTCGGAGCGATTTTGATGAAAAACGAGCATTTGAAAAAAAGACGAAATCACTCCGAGACCATGGACTATAGCCCATCGTCTCGGAGTCATTTTCGTCTTTTTTTTTAATCCTCAAAAATTATGGAAAACGGCATGCTATAGTATGCCGTTCATGACCATGGGCTATAGCCCATGGTCTCGGAGCGATTTTGATGAAAAACGAGCATTTGAAAAAAAAGACGAAATCACTCCGAGACCATGGGCTATAGCCCATCGTCTCGGAGTCATTTTTGTCTTTTTTTAAAATCCTCAAAAATGATGGAAAACGGCATGCTATAGTATGCCGTTCATGACCATGGGCTATAGCCCATGGTATTGGAGCGATTTTGATGAAAAACGAGCATTTGAAAAAAAGACGAAATCACTCCGAGACCATGGGCTATATAGCCCATCGTCTCGGAGTCAATTTCGTCTTTTTTTCAAATCCTCACAAATTATGGAAAACGGCATGCTATAGTATGCCGTTCGAGACCATGGGCTATAGCCCATGGTCTCGGAGCGATTTTGATGAAAAACGAGCATTTGAAAAAAAAGACGAAATCACTCCGAGACCATGGGCTATAGCCCATCGTCTCGGAGTCATTTTTGTCTTTTTTTAAAATCCTCAAAAATGATGGAAAACGGCATGCTATAGTATGCCGTTCATGACCATGGGCTATAGCCCATGGTATTGGAGCGATTTTGATGAAAAACGAGCATTTGAAAAAAAGACGAAATCACTCCGAGACCATGGGCTATAGCCCATCGTCTCGGAGTCAATTTCGTCTTTTTTTCAAATCCTCAAAAATTATGGAAAACGGCATGCTATAGTATGCCGTTCGAGACCATGGGCTATAGCCCATGGTCTCGGAGCGATTTTGATGAAAAACGAGCATTTGAAAAAAAGACAAAATCACTCCGAGACCATGGGCTATAGCCCATCGTCTCGGAGTCATTTTCGTCTTTTTTTTTAATCCTCAAAAATTATGGAAAACGGCATGCTATAGTATGCCGTTCGAGACCATGGGCTATAGCCCATGGTCTCGGGGCGATTTTGATGAAAAACAAGCATTTGAAAAAAAAGACGAAATCACTCCGAGACCATGGACTATAGCCCATCGTCTCGGAGTCATTTTCGTCTTTTTTTTTAATCCTCAACAATTATGGAAAACGGCATGCTATAGTATGCCGTTCATGACCATGGGCTATAGCCCAAGGTCTCTGAGCGATTTTGATGAAAAACGAGCATTTGAAAAAAAGACGAAATCACTCCGAGACCATGGGCTATAGCCCATCGTCTCGGAGTCATTTTTGTCTTTTTTTAAAATCCTCAAAAATGATGGAAAACGGCATGCTATAGTATGCCGTTCATGACCATGGGCTATAGCCCATGGTCTCGGAGCGATTTTGATGAAAAACGAGCATTTGAAAAAAAGACGAAATCACTCCGAGACCATGGGCTATTGCCCATCGTCTCGGAGTCATTTTCGTCTTTTTTTAAAATCCTCAAAAATGATGGAAAACGGCATGCTATAGTATGCCGTTCGAGACCATGGGCTATAGCCCATGGTCTCGGAGCGATTTTGATGAAAAACGAGCATTTGAAAAAAAGACGAAATCACTCCGAGACCATGGGCTATAGCCCATCGTCTCGGAGTCATTTTCGTCTTTTTTTTTAATCCTCAAAAATTATGGAAAACGGCATGCTATAGTATGCCGTTCGAGACCATGGGCTATAGCCCATGGTCTCGGAGCGATTTTGATGAAAAACAAGCATTTGAAAAAAAAGACGAAATCACTCCGAGACCATGGACTATAGCCCATCGTCTCGGAGTCATTTTCGTCTTTTTTTTTTATCCTCAAAAATGATGGAAAACGGAATGCTATAGTATGCCATTCATGACCATGGGCTATAGCCCATGGTCTCGGAGCAATTTTGATGAAAAACAAGCATTTGAAAAAAAAGACGAAATCACTCCGAGACCATGGGCTATAGCCCATCGTCTCGGAGTCATTTTTGTCTTTCTTTAAAATCCTCAAAAATGATGGAAAACGGCATGCTATAGTATGCCGTTCATGACCATGGGCTATAGCCCATGGTCTCGGAGCGATTTTGATGAAAAACGAGCATTTGAAAAAAAGACGAAATCACTCCGAGACCATGGACTATAGCCCATCGTCTCGGAGTCATTTTCGTCTTTTTTTTTAATCCTCAACAATTATGGAAAACGGCATGCTATAGTATGCCGTTCATGACCATGGGCTATAGCCCATGGTCTCTGAGCGATTTTGATGAAAAACGAGCATTTGAAAAAAAGACGAAATCACTCCGAGACCATGGGCTATAGCCCATCGTCTCGGAGTCATTTTTGTCTTTTTTTTTAATCCTCAAAAATGATGGAAAACGGCATGCTATAGTATGCCGTTCATGACCATGGGCTATAGCCCATGGTCTCGGAGCGATTTTGATGAAAAACGAGCATTTGAAAAAAAGACGAAATCACTCCGAGACCATGGGCTATAGCCCATCGTCTCGGAGTCATTTTCGTCTTTTTTTTTAAATCCTCAAAAATTATGGAAAACGGCATGCTATAGTATGCCGTTCATGACCATGGGCTATAGCCCATGGTCTCGGAGCGATTTTGATGAAAAACTAGCATTTGAAAAAAAAGACGAAATCACTCCGAGACCATGGGCTATAGCCCATCGTCTCGGAGTCATTTTCGTCTTTTTTTTTAATCCTCAAAAATGATGGAAAACGGCATGCTATAGTATGCCGTTCATGACCATGGGCTATAGCCCATGGTCTCGGAGCGATTTTGATGAAAAACTAGCATTTGAAAAAAAGACGAAATCACTCCGAGACCATGGGCTATAGCCCATCGTCTCGGAGTCATTTTTGTCTTTTTTAAAAATCCTCAAAAATGATGGAAAACGGCATGCTATAGTATGCCGTTCATGACCATGGGCTATAGCCCATGGTCTCGGAGCGATTTTGATGAAAAACGAGCATTTGAAAAAAAGACGAAATCACTCCGAGACCATGGGCTATAGCCCATCGTCTCGGAGTCATTTTCGTCTTTTTTTTTAATCCTCAACAATTATGGAAAACGGCATGCTATAGTATGCCGTTCATGACCATGGGCTATAGCCCATGGTCTCTGAGCGATTTTGATGAAAAACGAGCATTTGAAAAAAAGACGAAATCACTCCGAGACCATGGGCTATAGCCCATCGTCTCGGAGTCATTTTTGTCTTTTTTTAAAATCCTCAAAAATGATGGAAAACGGCATGCTATAGTATGCCGTTCATGACCATGGGCTATAGCCCATGGTCTCGGAGCGATTTTGATGAAAAACGAGCATTTTAAAAAAAGACGAAATCACTCCGAGACCATGGGCTATTGCCCATCGTCTCGGAGTCATTTTTGTCTTTTTTTAAAATCCTCAAAAATGATGGAAAACGGCATGCTATAGTATGCCGTTCATGACCATGGGCTATAGCCCATGGTCTCGGAGCGATTTTGATGAAAAACGAGCATTTAAAAAAAAGACGAAATCACTCCGAGACCATGGGCTATTGCCCATCGTCTCGGAGTAATTTTCGTCTTTTTTTAAAATCCTCAAAAATGATGGAAAACGGCATGCTATAGTATGCCGTTCGAGACCATGGGCTATAGCCCATGGTCTCGGAGCGATTTTGATGAAAAACGAGCATTTGAAAAAAAGACTAAATCACTCCGAGACCATGGGCTATAGCCCATCGTCTCGGAGTCATTTTCGTCTTTTTTTTTAATCCTCAAAAATGATGGAAAACGGCATGCTATAGTATGCCGTTAATGACCATGGGCTATAGCCCATGGTCTCGGAGCGATTTTGATGAAAAACTAGCATTTGAAAAAAAAGACGAAATCACTCCGAGACCATGGGCTATAGCCCATCGTCTCGGAGTCATTTTCGTCTTTTTTTTTTATCCTCAAAAATTATGGAAAACGGCATGCTATAGTATGCCGTTCATGACCATGGGCTATAGCCCATGGTCTCGGAGCGATTTTGATGAAAAACGAGCATTTGAAAAAAAGACGAAATCACTCCGAGACCATGGGCTATAGCCCATCGTCTCGGAGTCATTTTCGTCTTTTTTTTTAATCCTCAACAATTATGGAAAACGGCATGCTATAGTATGCCGTTCATGACCATGGGCTATAGCCCATGGTCTCTGAGCGATTTTGATGAAAAACGAGCATTTGAAAAAAAGACGAAATCACTCCGAGACCATGGGCTATAGCCCATCGTCTCGGAGTCATTTTTGTCTTTTTTTAAAATCCTCAAAAATGATGGAAAACGGCATGCTATAGTATGCCGTTCATGACCATGGGCTATAGCCCATGGTCTCGGAGCGATTTTGATGAAAAACGAGCATTTTAAAAAAAGACGAAATCACTCCGAGACCATGGGCTATTGCCCATCGTCTCGGAGTCATTTTTGTCTTTTTTTAAAATCCTCAAAAATGATGGAAAACGGCATGCTATAGTATGCCGTTCATGACCATGGGCTATAGCCCATGGTCTCGGAGCGATTTTGATGAAAAACGAGCATTTAAAAAAAAGACGAAATCACTCCGAGACCATGGGCTATTGCCCATCGTCTCGGAGTAATTTTCGTCTTTTTTTAAAATCCTCAAAAATGATGGAAAATGGCATGCTATAGTATGCCGTTCGAGACCATGGGCTATAGCCCATGGTCTCGGAGCGATTTTGATGAAAAACGAGCATTTGAAAAAAAGACTAAATCACTCCGAGACCATGGGCTATAGCCCATCGTCTCGGAGTCATTTTCGTCTTTTTTTTTAATCCTCAAAAATGATGGAAAACGGCATGCTATAGTATGCCGTTAATGACCATGGGCTATAGCCCATGGTCTCGGAGCGATTTTGATGAAAAACTAGCATTTGAAAAAAAAGACGAAATCACTCCGAGACCATGGGCTATAGCCCATCGTCTCGGAGTCATTTTCGTCTTTTTTTTTTATCCTCAAAAATTATGGAAAACGGCATGCTATAGTATGCCGTTCATGACCATGGGCTATAGCCCATGGTCTCGGAGCGATTTTGATGAAAAACTAGCATTTGAAAAAAAAGACGAAATCACTCCGAGACCATGGGCTATAGCCCATCGTCTCGGAGTCATTTTCGTCTTTTTTTTTAATCCTCAAAAATTATGGAAAACGGCATGCTATAGTATGCCGTTCGAGACCATGGGCTATAGCCCATGGTCTCGGAGCGATTTTGATGAAAAACGAGCATTTGAAAAAAAGACGAAATCACTCCGAGACCATGGGCTATAGCCCATTGTCTCGGAGTCATCTTTGTCTTTTTTTAAAATCCTCAAAAATGATGGAAAACGGCATGCTATAGTATGCCGTTCGAGACCATGGGCTATAGCCCATGGTCTCGGAGCAATTTTGATGAAAAACGAGCATTTGAAAAAAAGACGAAATCACTCCGAGACCATGGGCTATAGCCCATTGTCTCAGGGGCATTTTTGTCTTTTTTTTTAATCCTCAAAAATGATGGAAAACGGCATGCTATAGTATGCCGTTAATGACCATGGGCTATAGAGCGTCGCAGTCCCGCCCCCTACCATGGACCAGGAAATGAAACCCAATGCATTTTTCCCATAGACATTTCTTAAGGTATTTATTTAAAGACGGTTACGCCACGGACAAAGCCAACTCGAGTCGTGACAACTCATGACAACACAAACAATATTTTGGACCAAACAAATAATTACAAAGAAGAAAAACAACAAAAAAATTGTTGTAACCTGCCGTTTTTTTCTTCTTTCTAATTATTTGTTCGGCCCAAAAAATTGTGTTTGTTGTCATGATTTGTCACGACTCGAGTTGGCTTTGTCCGCGGCGTAAACGTCTTTAAATAAATACTTTCTGAAATGTCTATGAGGAAAATGAACGGAGAATCATTTCCTGGTCCAGGGTAGGAGGCGGGACTGCGACGCTCAATAGCCCATGGTCTCGGAGCGATTTTGATGAAAAACTAGCATTTGAAAAAAAAGACGAAATCACTCCGAGACCATGGGCTATAGCCCATCGTCTCGGAGTCATTTTCGTCTTTTTTTTTAATCCTCAAAAATTATGGAAAACGGCATGCTATAGTATGCCGTTCATGTATAGCCCATGGTCTCGGAGCGATTTTGATGAAAAACTAGCATTTGAAAAAAAAGACGAAATCACTCCGAGACCATGGGCTATAGCCCATCGTCTCGGAGTCATTTTCGTCTTTTTTTTTAATCCTCAAAAATTATGGAAAACGGCATGCTATAGTATGCCGTTCGAGACCATGGGCTATAGCCCATGGTCTCGGAGCGATTTTGATGAAAAACGAGCATTTGAAAAAAAGACGAAATCACTCCGAGACCATGGGCTATAGCCCATTGTCTCGGAGTCATTTTTGTCTTTTTTTAAAATCCTCAAAAATGATGGAAAACGGCATGCTATAGTATGCCGTTCGAGACCATGGGCTATAGCCCATGGTCTCGGAGCAATTTTGATGAAAAACGAGCATTTGAAAAAAAGACGAAATCACTCCGAGACCATGGGCTATAGCCCATGGTCTCGGAGTCATTTTTGTCTTTTTTTTAAATCCTCAAAAATTATGGAAAACGGCATGCTATAGTATGCCGTTCGAGACCATGGGCTATAGCCCATGGTCTCGGGGCGATTTTGATGAAAAACAAGCATTTGAAAAAAAAGACGAAATCACTCCGAGACCATGGACTATAGCCCATCGTCTCGGAGTCATTTTCGTCTTTTTTAAAAATCCTCAAAAATGATGGAAAACGGCATGCTATAGTATGCCGTTCGAGACCATGGGCTATAGCCCATGGTCTCGGGGCGATTTTGATGAAATACAAGCATTTGAAAAAAAAGACGAAATCACTCCGAGACCATGGACTATAGCCCATCGCCTCGGAGTCATTTTCGTCTTTTTTTTTAATCCTCAACAATTATGGAAAACGGCATGCTATAGTATGCCGTTCATGACCATGGGCTATAGCCCATGGTCTCTGAGCGATTTTGATGAAAAACGAGCATTTGAAAAAAAGACGAAATCACTCCGAGACCATGGGCTATAGCCCATCGTCTCTGAGTCATTTTTGTCTTTTTTTAAAATCCTCAAAAATGATGGAAAACGGCATGCTATAGTATGCCGTTCATGACCATGGGCTATAGCCCATGGTCTCTGAGCGATTTTGATGAAAAACGAGCATTTGAAAAAAAGACGAAATCACTCCGAGACCATGGGCTATTGCCCATCGTCTCGGAGTCATTTTCGTCTTTTTTTAAAATCCTCAAAAATGATGGAAAACGGCATGGTATAGTATGCCGTTCGAGACCATGGGCTATAGCCCATGGTCTCGGAGCGATTTTGATGAAAAACGAGCATTTGAAAAAAAGACGAAATCACTCCGAGACCATGGGCTATAGCCCATCGTCTCGGAGTCATTTTCGTCTTTTTTTTTAATCCTCAAAAATGATGGAAAACGGCATGCTATAGTATGCCGTTAATGACCATGGGCTATAGCCCATGGTCTCGGAGCGATTTTGATGAAAAACTAGCATTTGAAAAAAAAGACGAAATCACTCCGAGACCATGGGCTATAGCCCATCGTCTCGGAGTCATTTTCGTCTTTTTTTTTAATCCTCAAAAATTATGGAAAACGGCATGCTATAGTATTCCGTTCATGACCATGGGCTATAGCCCATGGTCTCGGAGCGATTTTGATGAAAAACGAGCATTTGAAAAAAAGACGAAATCACTCCGAGACCATGGGCTATAGCCCATTGTCTCGGAGTCATTTTTGACTTTTTTTAAAATCCTCAAAAATTATGGAAAACGGCATGCTATAGTATGCCGTTCGAGACCATGGGCTATAGCCCATGGTCTCGGGGCGATTTTGATGAAAAACAAGCATTTGAAAAAAAAGACGAAATCACTCCGAGACCATGGACTATAGCCCATCGTCTCGGAGTCATTTTCGTCTTTTTTTTTAATCCTCAAAAATTATGGATAACGGCATGCTATAGTATGCCGTTCATGACCATGGGCTATAGCCCATGGTCTCGGAGCGATTTTGATGAAAAACGAGCATTTGAAAAAAAGACGAAATCACTCCGAGACCATGGGCTATAGCCCATTGTCTCGGAGTCATTTTTGTCTTTTTTTAAAATCCTCAAAAATTATGGAAAACGGCATGCTATAGTATGCCGTTCGAGACCATGGGCTATAGCCCATGGTCTCGGGGCGATTTTGATGAAAAACAAGCATTTGAAAAAAAAAGACGAAATCACTCCGAGACCATGGACTATAGCCCATCGTCTCGGAGTCATTTTCGTCTTTTTTTTTAATCCTCAAAAATTATGGAAAACGGCATGCTATAGTATGCCGTTCATGACCATGGGCTATAGCCCATGGTCTCGGAGCGATTTTGATGAAAAACTAGCATTTGAAAAAAAGACGAAATCACTCCGAGACAATGGGCTATAGCCCATCGTCTCGGAGTCATTTTCGTCTTTTTTTTTAATCCTCAAAAATGATGGAAAACGGCATGCTATAGTATGCCGTTCGAGACCATGGGCTATAGCCCATGGTCTCGGAGCGATTTTGATGAAAAACGAGCATTTGAAAAAAAGACGAAATCACTCCGAGACCATGGGCTATAGCCCATTGTCTCGGAGTCATTTTTGTCTTTTTTTCAAATCCTCAAAAATGATGGAAAACGGCATGCTATAGTATGCCGTTCATGACCATGGGCTATAGCCCATGGTCTCGGAGCAATTTTGATGAAAAACGAGCATTTGAAAAAAAGACGAAATCACTCCGAGACCATGGGCTATAGCCCATTGTCTCGGAGTCATTTTTGACTTTTTTTAAAATCCTCAAAAATTATGGAAAACGGCATGCTATAGTATGCCGTTCGAGACCATGGGCTATAGCCCATGATCTCGGGGCGATTTTGATGAAAAACAAGCATTTGAAAAAAAAGACGAAATCACTCCGAGACCATGGACTATAGCCCATCGTCTCGGAGTCATTTTCGTCTTTTTTTTTAATCCTCAAAAATTATGGATAACGGCATGCTATAGTATGCCGTTCATGACCATGGGCTATAGCCCATGGTCTCGGAGCGATTTTGATGAAAAACGAGCATTTGAAAAAAAGACGAAATCACTCCGAGACCATGGGCTATAGCCCATTGTCTCGGAGTCATTTTTGTCTTTTTTTAAAATCCTCAAAAATTATGGAAAACGGCATGCTATAGTATGCCGTTCGAGACCATGGGCTATAGCCCATGGTCTCGGGGCGATTTTGATGAAAAACAAGCATTTGAAAAAAAAAGACGAAATCACTCCGAGACCATGGACTATAGCCCATCGTCTCGGAGTCATTTTCGTCTTTTTTTTTAATCCTCAAAAATTATGGAAAACGGCATGCTATAGTATGCCGTTCATGACCATGGGCTATAGCCCATGGTCTCGGAGCGATTTTGATGAAAAACTAGCATTTGAAAAAAAGACGAAATCACTCCGAGACAATGGGCTATAGCCCATCGTCTCGGAGTCATTTTCGTCTTTTTTTTTAATCCTCAAAAATGATGGAAAACGGCATGCTATAGTATGCCGTTCGAGACCATGGGCTATAGCCCATGGTCTCGGAGCGATTTTGATGAAAAACGAGCATTTGAAAAAAAGACGAAATCACTCCGAGACCATGGGCTATAGCCCATTGTCTCGGAGTCATTTTTGTCTTTTTTTCAAATCCTCAAAAATGATGGAAAACGGCATGCTATAGTATGCCGTTCATGACCATGGGCTATAGCCCATGGTCTCGGAGCAATTTTGATGAAAAACGAGCATTTGAAAAAAAGACGAAATCACTCCGAGACCATGGGCTATAGCCCATTGTCTCGGAGTCATTTTTGACTTTTTTTAAAATCCTCAAAAATTATGGAAAACGGCATGCTATAGTATGCCGTTCGAGACCATGGGCTATAGCCCATGATCTCGGGGCGATTTTGATGAAAAACAAGCATTTGAAAAAAAAGACGAAATCACTCCGAGACCATGGACTATAGCCCATCGTCTCGGAGTCATTTTCGTCTTTTTTTTTAATCCTCAAAAATTATGGATAACGGCATGCTATAGTATGCCGTTCATGACCATGGGCTATAGCCCATGGTCTCGGAGCGATTTTGATGAAAAACGAGCATTTGAAAAAAAGACGAAATCACTCCGAGACCATGGGCTATAGCCCATTGTCTCGGAGTCATTTTTGTCTTTTTTTAAAATCCTCAAAAATTATGGAAAACGGCATGCTATAGTATGCCGTTCGAGACCATGGGCTATAGCCCATGGTCTCGGGGCGATTTTGATGAAAAACAAGCATTTGAAAAAAAAAGACGAAATCACTCCGAGACCATGGACTATAGCCCATCGTCTCGGAGTCATTTTCGTCTTTTTTTTTAATCCTCAAAAATTATGGAAAACGGCATGCTATAGTATGCCGTTCATGACCATGGGCTATAGCCCATGGTCTCGGAGCGATTTTGATGAAAAACTAGCATTTGAAAAAAAGACGAAATCACTCCGAGACAATGGGCTATAGCCCATCGTCTCGGAGTCATTTTCGTCTTTTTTTTTAATCCTCAAGAATGATGGAAAACGGCATGCTATAGTATGCCGTTCGAGACCATGGGCTATAGCCCATGGTCTCGGAGCGATTTTGATGAAAAAAGAGCATTTGAAAAAAAGACGAAATTACTCCGAGACCATGGGCTATAGCCCATCGTCTCGGAGTCATTTTCGTCTTTTTTTTTTAAATCCTCAAAAATGATGGAAAACGGCATGCTATAGTATGCCGTTCGAGACCATGGGCTGTATAGCCCATGGTCTCGGAGCGATTTTGATGAAAAACGAGCATTTGAAAAAAAGACGAAATCACTCCGAGACCATGGGCTATTGCCCATCGTCTCGGAGTCATTTTTGTCTTTTTTTTTAAATCCTCAAAAATGATGGAAAACGGCATGCTATAGTATGCCGTTCGAGACCATGGGCTATAGCCCATGGTCTCTGAGCGATTTTGATGAAAAACGAGCATTTAAAAAAAAGACGAAATCACTCCGAGACCATGGGCTATATATAGCCCATCGTCTCGGAGTCATTTTCGTCTTTTTTTTGAATCCTCAAAAATGATGGAAAACGGCATGCTATAGTATGCCGTTCATGACCATGGGCTATAGCCCATGGTCTCGGAGCGATTTTGATGAAAAACGAGCATTTGAAAAAAAGACGAAATCACTCCGAGACCATGGGCTATAGCCCATCGTCTCGGAGTCATTTTCGTCTTTTTTTTTAATCCTCAAAAATGATGGAAAACGGCATGCTATAGTATGCCGTTCATGACCATGGGCTATAGCCCATGGTCTCGGAGCGATTTTGATGAAAAACGAGCATTTGAAAAAAAGACAAAATCACTCCGAGACCATGGGCTATAGCCCATCTCTCGGAGTCATTTTTGTCTTTTTTTAAAATCCTCAAAAATGATGGAAAACGGCATGCTATAGTATGCCGTTCATGACCATGGGCTATAGCCCATGGTCTCGGAGCGATTTTGATGAAAAAAGAGCATTTGAAAAAAAGACGAAATTACTCCGAGACCATGGGCTATAGCCCATCGTCTCGGAGTCATTTTCGTCTTTTTTTTTTAAATCCTCAAAAATGATGGAAAACGGCATGCTATAGTATGCCGTTCGAGACCATGGGCTGTATAGCCCATGGTCTCGGAGCGATTTTGATGAAAAACGAGCATTTGAAAAAAAGACGAAATCACTCCGAGACCATGGGCTATTGCCCATCGTCTCGGAGTCATTTTTGTCTTTTTTTTTAAATCCTCAAAAATGATGGAAAACGGCATGCTATAGTATGCCGTTCGAGACCATGGGCTATAGCCCATGGTCTCTGAGCGATTTTGATGAAAAACGAGCATTTAAAAAAAAGACGAAATCACTCCGAGACCATGGGCTATAGCCCATCGTCTCGGAGTCATTTTCGTCTTTTTTTTGAATCCTCAAAAATGATGGAAAACGGCATGCTATAGTATGCCGTTCATGACCATGGGCTATAGCCCATGGTCTCGGAGCGATTTTGATGAAAAACGAGCATTTGAAAAAAAGACGAAATCACTCCGAGACCATGGGCTATAGCCCATCGTCTCGGAGTCATTTTCGTCTTTTTTTTTAATCCTCAAAAATGATGGAAAACGGCATGCTATAGTATGCCGTTCATGACCATGGGCTATAGCCCATGGTCTCGGAGCGATTTTGATGAAAAACGAGCATTTGAAAAAAAGACAAAATCACTCCGAGACCATGGGCTATAGCCCATCTCTCGGAGTCATTTTTGTCTTTTTTTAAAATCCTCAAAAATGATGGAAAACGGCATGCTATAGTATGCCGTTCATGACCATGGGCTATAGCCCATGGTCTCGGAGCGATTTTGATGAAAAACGAGCATTTGAAAAAAAGACGAAATCACTCCGAGACCATGGGCTATAGCCCATCGTCTCGGAGTCATTTTCGTATTTTTTTTTAATCCTCAAAAATTATGGAAACGGCATGCTATAGTATGAAGTTCGAGACCATGGGCTATAGCCCATGGTCTCGGAGCGATTTTGATGAAAAACGAGCATTTGAAAAAAAGACGAAATCACTCCGAGACCATGGGCTATAGCCCATCGTCTCGGAGTCATTTTTGTCTTTTTTTAAAATCCTCAAAAATGATGGAAAACGGCATGCTATAGTATGCCGTTCGAGACCATGGGCTATAGCCCATGGTCTCTGAGCTATTTTGATGAAAAACGAGCATTTGAAAAAAAGACGAAATCACTCCGAGACCATGGACTATAGCCCATCGTCTCGGAGTCATTTTCGTCTTTTTTTTTAATCCTCAAAAATGATGGATAACGGCATGCTATAGTATGCCGTTCATGACCATGGGCTATAGCCCATGGTCTCGGAGCGATTTTGATGAAAAACGAGCATTTGAAAAAAAGACGAAATCACTCGGAGACCATGGGCTATAGCCCATTGTCTCGGAGTCATTTTTGTCTTTTTTTAAAATCCTCAAAAATGATGGAAAACGGCATGCTATAGTATGCCGTTCGGCGATTTTGATGAAAAACAAGCATTTGAAAAAAAAAGACGAAATCACTCCGAGACCATGGACTATAGCCCATCGTCTCGGAGTCATTTTCGTCTTTTTTTTTAATCCTCAAAAATTATGGAAAACGGCATGCTATAGTATGCCGTTCATGACCATGGGCTATAGCCCATGGTCTCGGAGCGATTTTGATGAAAAACGAGCATTTGAAAAAAAGACGAAATCACTCCGAGACCATGGGCTATTGCCCATCGTCTCGGAGTCATTTTTGTCTTTTTTTTTAAATCCTCAAAAATGATGGAAAACGGCATGCTATAGTATGCCGTTCGAGACCATGGGCTATAGCCCATGGTCTCTGAGCGATTTTGATGAAAAACGAGCATTTGAAAAAAAGACGAAATCACTCCGAGACCATGGGCTATAGCCCATCGTCTCGGAGTCATTTTCGTCTTTTTTTTGAATCCTCAAAAATGATGGAAAACGGCATGCTATAGTATGCCGTTCATGACCATGGGCTATAGCCCATGGTCTCGGAGCGATTTTGATGAAAAACGAGCATTTGAAAAAAAGACGAAATCACTCCGAGACCATGGGCTATAGCCCATCGTCTCGGAGTCATTTTCGTCTTTTTTTTGAATCCTCAAAAATGATGGAAAACGGCATGCTATAGTATGCCGTTCATGACCATGGGCTATAGCCCATGGTCTCGGAGCGATTTTGATGAAAAACGAGCATTTGAAAAAAAGACAAAATCACTCCGAGACCATGGGCTATAGCCCATCTCTCGGAGTCATTTTTGTCTTTTTTTAAAATCCTCAAAAATGATGGAAAACGGCATGCTATAGTATGCCGTTCATGACCATGGGCTATAGCCCATGGTCTCGGAGCGATTTTGATGAAAAACGAGCATTTGAAAAAAAGACAAAATCACTCCGAGACCATGGGCTATAGCCCATCGTCTCGGAGTCATTTTCGTATTTTTTTTTAATCCTCAAAAATTATGGAAACGGCATGCTATAGTATGAAGTTCGAGACCATGGGCTATAGCCCATGGTCTCGGAGCGATTTTGATGAAAAACGAGCATTTGAAAAAAAGACGAAATCACTCCGAGACCATGGGCTATAGCCCATCGTCTCGGAGTCATTTTCGTCTTTTTTTTTAAATCCTCAAAAATTATGGAAAACGGCATGCTATAGTATGCCGTTCATGACCATGGGCTATAGCCCATGGTCTCGGAGCGATTTTGGTGAAAAACTAGCATTTGAAAAAAAGACGAAATCACTCCGAGACAATGGGCTATAGCCCATCGTCTCGGAGTCATTTTCGTCTTTTTTTTTAATCCTCAAAAATGATGGAAAACGGCATGCTATAGTATGCCGTTCGAGACCATGGGCTATAGCCCATGGTCTCGGAGCGATTTTGATGAAAAACGAGCATTTGAAAAAAAGACGAAATCACTCCGAGACCACGGGCTATAGCCCATTGTCTCGGAGTCATTTTTGTCTTTTTTTCAAATCCTCAAAAATGATGGAAAACGGCATGCTATAGTATGCCGTTCATGACCATGGGCTATAGCCCATGGTCTCGGAGCAATTTTGATGAAAAACGAGCATTTGAAAAAAAGACGAAATCACTCCGAGACCATGGGCTATAGCCCATTGTCTCGGAGTCATTTTTGACTTTTTTTAAAATCCTCAAAAATTATGGAAAACGGCATGCTATAGTATGCCGTTCGAGACCATGGGCTATAGCCCATGGTCTCGGGGCGATTTTGATGAAAAACAAGCATTTGAAAAAAAAGACGAAATCACTCCGAGACCATGGACTATAGCCCATCGTCTCGGAGTCATTTTCGTCTTTTTTTTTAATCCTCAAAAATTATGGATAACGGCATGCTATAGTATGCCGTTCATGACCATGGGCTATAGCCCATGGTCTCGGAGCGATTTTGATGAAAAACGAGCATTTGAAAAAAAGACGAAATCACTCCGAGACCATGGGCTATAGCCCATTGTCTCGGAGTCATTTTTGTCTTTTTTTAAAATCCTCAAAAATTATGGAAAACGGCATGCTATAGTATGCCGTTCGAGACCATGGGCTATAGCCCATGGTCTCGGGGCGATTTTGATGAAAAACAAGCATTTGAAAAAAAAAGACGAAATCACTCCGAGACCATGGACTATAGCCCATCGTCTCGGAGTCATTTTCGTCTTTTTTTTTAATCCTCAAAAATTATGGAAAACGGCATGCTATAGTATGCCGTTCATGACCATGGGCTATAGCCCATGGTCTCGGAGCGATTTTGATGAAAAACTAGCATTTGAAAAAAAGACGAAATCACTCCGAGACAATGGGCTATAGCCCATCGTCTCGGAGTCATTTTCGTCTTTTTTTTTAATCCTCAAGAATGATGGAAAACTGCATGCTATAGTATGCCGTTCGAGACCATGGGCTATAGCCCATGGTCTCGGAGCGATTTTGATGAAAAAAGAGCATTTGAAAAAAAGACGAAATTACTCCGAGACCATGGGCTATAGCCCATCGTCTCGGAGTCATTTTCGTCTTTTTTTTTTAAATCCTCAAAAATGATGGAAAACGGCATGCTATAGTATGCCGTTCGAGACCATGGGCTGTATAGCCCATGGTCTCGGAGCGATTTTGATGAAAAACGAGCATTTGAAAAAAAGACGAAATCACTCCGAGACCATGGGCTATTGCCCATCGTCTCGGAGTCATTTTTGTCTTTTTTTTTAAATCCTCAAAAATGATGGAAAACGGCATGCTATAGTATGCCGTTCGAGACCATGCGATTTTGATGAAAAACGAGCATTTGAAAAAAAGACGAAATCACTCCGAGACCATGGGCTATAGCCCATCGTCTCGGAGTCATTTTCGTCTTTTTTTTGAATCCTCAAAAATGATGGAAAACGGCATGCTATAGTATGCCGTTCATGACCATGGGCTATAGCCCATGGTCTCGGAGCGATTTTGATGAAAAACGAGCATTTGAAAAAAAGACGAAATCACTCCGAGACCATGGGCTATAGCCCATCGTCTCGGAGTCATTTTCGTCTTTTTTTTTAATCCTCAAAAATGATGGAAAACGGCATGCTATAGTATGCCGTTCATGACCATGGGCTATAGCCCATGGTCTCGGAGCGATTTTGATGAAAAACGAGCATTTGAAAAAAAGACGAAATCACTCCGAGACCATGGGCTATTGCCCATCGTCTCGGAGTCATTTTCGTCTTTTTTTTAAAATCCTCAAAAATTATGGAAAACGGCATGCTATAGTATGCCGTTCATGACCATGGGCTATAGCCCATGGTCTCGGAGCGATTTTGATGAAAAACTAGCATTTGAAAAAAAAGACGAAATCACTCCGAGACCATGGGCTATAGCCCATCGTCTCGGAGTCATTTTCGTCTTTTTTTTTAATCCTCAAAAATGATGGAAAACGGCATGCTATAGTATGCCGTTCATGACCATGGGCTATAGCCCATGGTCTCGGAGCGATTTTGATGAAAAACAAGCATTTGAAAAAAAAGACGAAATCACTCCGAGACCATGGACTATAGCCCATCGTCTCGGAGTCATTTACGTCTTTTTTTTTAATCCTCAAAAATGATGGAAAACGGCATGCTATAGTATGCCGTTCATGACCATGGGCTATAGCCCATGGTCTCGGAGCGATTTTGATGAAAAACAAGCATTTGAAAAAAAAGACGAATCAACCCGGAGACCATGGGCTATAGCCCATCGTCTCGGAGTCATTTTCGTCTTTTTTTTTAATCCTCAAAAATTATGGAAAACGGCATGCTATAGTATGCCGTTCATGACCATGGGCTATAGCCCATGGTCTCGGAGCGATTTTGATGAAAAACGAGCATTTGAAAAAAAGACAAAATCACTCCGAGACCATGGGCTATAGCCCATCGTCTCGGAGTCATTTTTGTCTTTTTTTAAAATCCTCAAAAATTATGGAAAACGGCATGCTATAGTATGCCGTTCGAGACCATGGGCTATAGCCCATGGTCTCGGGGCGATTTTGATGAAAAACAAGCATTTGAAAAAAAAAGACGAAATCACTCCGAGACCATGGACTATAGCCCATCGTCTCGGAGTCATTTTCGTCTTTTTTTTTAATCCTCAAAAATTATGGAAAACGGCATGCTATAGTATGCCGTTCATGACCATGGGCTATAGCCCATGGTCTCGGAGCGATTTTGATGAAAAACTAGCATTTGAAAAAAAGACGAAATCACTCCGAGACAATGGGCTATAGCCCATTGTCTCGGAGTCATTTTCGTCTTTTTTTTTAATCCTCAAGAATGATGGAAAACGGCATGCTATAGTATGCCGTTCGAGACCATGGGCTATAGCCCATGGTCTCGGAGCGATTTTGATGAAAAAAGAGCATTTGAAAAAAAGACGAAATTACTCCGAGACCATGGGCTATAGCCCATCGTCTCGGAGTCATTTTCGTCTTTTTTTTTTAAAATCCTCAAAAATGATGGAAAACGGCATGCTATAGTATGCCGTTCGAGACCATGGGCTGTATAGCCCATGGTCTCGGAGCGATTTTGATGAAAAACGAGCATTTGAAAAAAAGACGAAATCACTCCGAGACCATGGGCTATTGCCCATCGTCTCGGAGTCATTTTTGTCTTTTTTTTTAAATCCTCAAAAATGATGGAAAACGGCATGCTATAGTATGCCGTTCGAGACCATGGGCTATAGCCCATGGTCTCTGAGCGATTTTGATGAAAAACGAGCATTTGAAAAAAAGACGAAATCACTCCGAGACCATGGGCTATAGCCCATCGTCTCGGAGTCATTTTCGTCTTTTTTTTGAATCCTCAAAAATGATGGAAAACGGCATGCTATAGTATGCCGTTCATGACCATGGGCTATAGCCCATGGTCTCGGAGCGATTTTGATGAAAAACGAGCATTTGAAAAAAAGACGAAATCACTCCGAGACCATGGGCTATAGCCCATCGTCTCGGAGTCATTTTCGTCTTTTTTTTTAATCCACAAAAATGATGGAAAACGGCATGCTATAGTATGCCGTTCATGACCATGGGCTATAGCCCATGGTCTCGGAGCGATTTTGATGAAAAACGAGCATTTGAAAAAAAGACGAAATCACTCCGAGACCATGGGCTATTGCCCATCGTCTCGGAGTCATTTTCGTCTTTTTTTTTAAATCCTCAAAAATTATGGAAAACGGCATGCTATAGTATGCCGTTCATGACCATGGGCTATAGCCCATGGTCTCGGAGCGATTTTGATGAAAAACTAGCATTTGAAAAAAAAGACGAAATCACTCCGAGACCATGGGCTATAGCCCATCGTCTCGGAGTCATTTTCGTCTTTTTTTTTAATCCTCAAAAATGATGGAAAACGGCATGCTATAGTATGCCGTTCATGACCATGGGCTATAGCCCATGGTCTCGGAGCGATTTTGATGAAAAACAAGCATTTGAAAAAAAAGACGAAATCACTCCGAGACCATGGACTATAGCCCATCGTCTCGGAGTCATTTACGTCTTTTTTTTTAATCCTCAAAAATGATGGAAAACGGCATGCTATAGTATGCCGTTCATGACCATGGGCTATAGCCCATGGTCTCGGAGCGATTTTGATGAAAAACAAGCATTTGAAAAAAAAGACGAAATCACTCCGAGACCATGGGCTATAGCCCATCGTCTCGGAGTCATTTTCGTCTTTTTTTTTAATCCTCAAAAATTATGGAAAACGGCATGCTATAGTATGCCGTTCATGACCATGGGCTATAGCCCATGGTCTCGGAGCGATTTTGATGAAAAACGAGCATTTGAAAAAAAGACAAAATCACTCCGAGACCATGGGCTATAGCCCATCGTCTCGGAGTCATTTTTGTCTTTTTTTAAAATCTTCAAAAATGATGGAAAACGGCATGCTATAGTATGCCGTTCATGACCATGGGCTATAGCCCATGGTCTCGGAGCGATTTTGATGAAAAACGAGCATTTGAAAAAAAGACGAAATCACTCTGAGACCATGGGCTATAGCCCATCGTCTCGGAGTCATTTTCGTCTTTTTTTTTAATCCTCAAAAATTATGGAAACGGCATGCTATAGTATGCCGTTCGAGACCATGGGCTATAGCCCATGGTCTCGGAGCGATTTTGATGAAAAACGAGCATTTGAAAAAAAGACGAAATCACTCCGAGACCATGGGCTATAGCCCATCGTCTCGGAGTCAATTTCGTCTTTTTTTCAAATCCTCAAAAATTATGGAAAACGGCATGCTATAGTATGCATTTTTGTCTTTTTTTTTAATCCTCAAAAATGATGGAAAACGGCATGCTATAGTATGCCGTTCGAGACCATGGGCTATAGCCCATGGTCTCGGAGCGATTTTGATGAAAAACGAGCATTTGAAAAAAAGACGAAATCACTCCGAGACCATGGGCTATAGCCCATCGTCTCGGAGTCATTTTTGTCTTTTTTTAAAATCCTCAAAAATGATGGAAAACGGCATGCTATAGTATGCCGTTCATGACCATGGGCTATAGCCCATGGTCTCGGAGCGATTTTGATGAAAAACTAGCATTTGAAAAAAAAGACGAAATCACTCCGAGACCATGGGCTATAGCCCATCGTCTCGGAGTCATTTTCGTCTTTTTTTTTAATCCTCAAAAATGATGGAAAACGGCATGCTATAGTATGCCGTTCATGACCATGGGCTATAGCCCATGGTCTCGGAGCGATTTTGATGAAAAACAAGCATTTGAAAAAAAAGACGAAATCACTCCGAGACCATGGACTATAGCCCATCGTCTCGGAGTCATTTACGTCTTTTTTTTTAATCCTCAAAAATGATGGAAAACGGCATGCTATAGTATGCCGTTCATGACCATGGGCTATAGCCCATGGTCTCGGAGCGATTTTGATGAAAAACAAGCATTTGAAAAAAAAGACGAAATCACTCCGAGACCATGGGCTATAGCCCATCGTCTCGGAGTCATTTTCGTCTTTTTTTTTAATCCTCAAAAATTATGGAAAACGGCATGCTATAGTATGCCGTTCATGACCATGGGCTATAGCCCATGGTCTCGGAGCGATTTTGATGAAAAACGAGCATTTGAAAAAAAGACAAAATCACTCCGAGACCATGGGCTATAGCCCATCGTCTCGGAGTCATTTTTGTCTTTTTTTAAAATCCTCAAAAATGATGGAAAACGGCATGCTATAGTATGCCGTTCATGACCATGGGCTATAGCCCATGGTCTCGGAGCGATTTTGATGAAAAACGAGCATTTGAAAAAAAGACGAAATCACTCTGAGACCATGGGCTATAGCCCATCGTCTCGGAGTCATTTTCGTCTTTTTTTTAATCCTCAAAAATTATGGAAACGGCATGCTATAGTATGCCGTTCGAGACCATGGGCTATAGCCCATGGTCTCGGAGCGATTTTGATGAAAAACGAGCATTTGAAAAAAAGACGAAATCACTCCGAGACCATGGGCTATAGCCCATCGTCTCGGAGTCAATTTCGTCTTTTTTTCAAATCCTCAAAAATTATGGAAAACGGCATGCTATAGTATGCATTTTTGTCTTTTTTTTTAATCCTCAAAAATGATGGAAAACGGCATGCTATAGTATGCCGTTCGAGACCATGGGCTATAGCCCATGGTCTCGGAGCGATTTTGATGAAAAACGAGCATTTGAAAAAAAGACGAAATCACTCCGAGACCATGGGCTATAGCCCATCGTCTCGGAGTCATTTTTGTCTTTTTTTAAAATCCTCAAAAATGATGGAAAACGGCATGCTATAGTATGCCGTTCATGACCATGGGCTATAGCCCATGGTCTCGGAGCGATTTTGATGAAAAACGAGCATTTGAAAAAAAGACGAAATCACTCCGAGACCATGGGCTATTGCCCATCGTCTCGGAGTCATTTTTGTCTTTTTTTAAAATCCTCAAAAATGATGGAAAACGGCATGCTATAGTATGCCGTTCATGACCATGGGCTATAGCCCATGGTCTCGGAGCGATTTTGATGAAAAACGAGCATTTGAAAAAAATACAAAATCACTCCGAGACCATGGGCTATAGCCCATCGTCTCGGAGTCATTTTCGTCTTTTTTTCAAATCCTCAAAAATTATGGAAAACGGCATGCTATAGTATGCCGTTCGAGACCATGGGCTATAGCCCATGGTCTCGGGGCGATTTTGATGAAAAACAAGCATTTGAAAAAAAAGACAAAATCACTCCGAGACCATGGGCTATAGCCCATCGTCTCGGAGTCATTTTCGTCTTTTTTTAAAATCCTCAAAAATGATGGAAAACGGCATGCTATAGTATGCCGTTCGAGACCATGGGCTATAGCCCATGGTCTCGGAGCGATTTTGATGAAAAATGAGCATTTGAAAAAAAAGACGAAATCATTCCGAGACCATGGGCTATAGCCCATCGTCTCGGAGTCATTTTCGTCTTTTTTTTTAATCCTCAAAAATTATGGAAAACGGCATGCTATAGTATGCCGTTCATGACCATGGGCTATAGCCCATGGTCTCGGAGCGATTTTGATGAAAAACTAGCATTTGAAAAAAAAGGCGAAATCACTCCGAGACCATGGGCTATAGCCCATCGTCTCGGAGTCATTTTCGTCTTAGTATGCCCTCCGACACCGTGGACTATAGCCTTTCGCTTTTCCGCGATTTTCACCTTTTTTTGAATCCTCCGAAATCGTAAAAAAACGACATACTATAGTATGCCCTCCGACACCGTGGACTATAGCCTGTCGCTTTTCCGCGATTTTTACATTTGTTTTAAAATACTCTGAAATCGTGAAAAATGGCACCCTAGCATGCGCTCCGAGACGATGGACTATAGCCTGTCGCTTTTCCGCGATTTTCACCTTTTTTAAAAATCCTCCGAAATCGTGAAAAATGGCACCCTATAGCATGTGCTCCGAGACCATGGGCTATAGCCTTTCGCTTTTCCGCGATTTTCACCTTTTTTTTTAATCCTCTGAAATCGTGAAAAATGGCACCCTATAGCATGTGCTCCGAGACCATGGGCTATAGCCTTTCGCTTTTCCGCGATTTCACCTTTTTTTAAATCCTCTGAAATCGTGAAAAATGGCACCCTATAGTATGCCCTCCGACACCATGGACTATAGCCTTTCGCTTTTCCGCGATTTTCACCTTTTTTTAAATCCTCCGAAATCGTAAAAAAACGACATACTATAGTATGCCCTCCGACACCGTGGACTATAGCCTTTCGCTTTTCCGCGATTTTCACCTTTTTTTTAATCCTCCGAAATCGTGAAAAATGGCACCCTATAGCATGTGCTCCGAGACCATGGGCTATAGCCTTTCGCTTTTCTGCGATTTTCACTTTTCTTTTTAAATCCTCCGAAATCGTAAAAAAACGACATACTATAGTATGCCCTCCGACACCGTGGACTATAGCCTGTCGCTTTTACGCGATTTTTACATTTTTTTTAAAATACTCTGAAATCTTAAAAAATGGCACCCTATAGCATGTGCTCCGAGACCATGGGCTATAGCCTTTCGCTTTTCCGCGATTTTCACCTTTTTTTAAATCCTCCGAAATCGTAAAAAAACGTCATACTATAGTATGCCCTCCGACACCGTGGACTATATCCTTTCGCTTTTCCGCGATTTTCACCTTTTTTTAAATCCTCCGAAATCGTAAAAAACAACATACTATAGTATGCCCTCCGACACCGTGGACTATAGCCTTTCGCTTTTCCGCGATTTTCACCTTTTTTTTAATCCTCCGAAATCGTAAAAAAACGACATACTATAGTATGCCCTCCGACACCGTGGACTATAGCCTGTCGCTTTTCCGCGATTTTTACATTTTTTTAAAATACTCTGAAATCGTGAAAAATGGCACCCTAGCATGCGCTCCGAGACGATGGACTATAGCCTGTCGCTTTTCCGCGATTTTCACCTTTTTTTAAAATCCTCTGAAATCGTGAAAAATGGCACCCTATAGCATGCGCTCCGAGACGATGGACTATAGCCTGTCGCTTTTCCACGATTTTCACCTTTTTTTTTAATCCTCCGAAATCGTGAAAAATGGCACCCTATAGCATGTGCTCCGAGACCATGGGCTATAGCCTTTCGCTTTTCCGCGATTTTCACTTTTTTTTTTAAATCCTCCGAAATCGTAAAAAAACGACATACTATAGTATGCCCTCCGACACCGTGGACTATAGCCTTTCGCTTTTCCGCGATTTTCACCTTTTTTTAAATCCTCCGAAATTGTAAAAAAACGACATACTATAGTATGCCCTCCGACACCGTGGACTATAGCCTGTCGCTTTTCCGCGATTTTCACCTTTTTTTAAATCCTCCGAAATCGTAAAAAAACGACATACTATAGTATGCCCTCCGACACCGTGGACTATAGCCTTTCGCTTTTCCGCGATTTTCACCTTTTTTTAAATCCTCCGAAATCGTAAAAAAACGACATACTATAGTATGCCCTCCGACACCGTGGACTATAGCCTTTCGCTTTTCCGCGATTTTCACCTTTTTTAAATCCTCCGAAATCGTAAAAAAACGACATACTATAGTATGCCCTCCGACACCGTGGACTATAGCCTTTCGCTTTTCCGCGATTTTCACCTTTTTTTAAATCCTCCGAAATCGTAAAAAAACGACATACTATAGTATGCCCTCCGACACCGTGGACTATAGCCTTTCGCTTTTCCGCGATTTTCACCTTTTTTAAATCCTCCGAAATCGTAAAAGAACGACATACTATAGTATGCCCTCCGACACCATGGACTATAGCCTGTCGCTTTTCCGCGATTTTCACCTTTTTTTTTAATCCTCTGAAATCGTGAAAAATGGCACCCTATAGCATGTGCTCCGAGACCATGGGCTATAGCCTTTCGCTTTTCCGCGATTTCACCTTTTTTTAAATCCTCTGAAATCGTGAAAAATGGCACCCTATAGTATGCCCTCCGACACCATGGACTATAGCCTTTCGCTTTTCCGCGATTTTCACCTTTTTTTAAATCCTCCGAAATCGTAAAAAAACGACATACTATAGTATGCCCTCCGACACCGTGGACTATAGCCTTTCGCTTTTCCGCGATTTTCACCTTTTTTTTAATCCTCCGAAATCGTGAAAAATGGCACCCTATAGCATGTGCTCCGAGACCATGGGCTATAGCCTTTCGCTTTTCTGCGATTTTCACTTTTCTTTTTAAATCCTCCGAAATCGTAAAAAAACGACATACTATAGTATGCCCTCCGACACCGTGGACTATAGCCTGTCGCTTTTACGCGATTTTTACATTTTTTTTAAAATACTCTGAAATCTTAAAAAATGGCACCCTATAGCATGTGCTCCGAGACCATGGGCTATAGCCTTTCGCTTTTCCGCGATTTTCACCTTTTTTTAAATCCTCCGAAATCGTAAAAAAACGTCATACTATAGTATGCCCTCCGACACCGTGGACTATATCCTTTCGCTTTTCCGCGATTTTCACCTTTTTTTAAATCCTCCGAAATCGTAAAAAACAACATACTATAGTATGCCCTCCGACACCGTGGACTATAGCCTTTCGCTTTTCCGCGATTTTCACCTTTTTTTTAATCCTCCGAAATCGTAAAAAAACGACATACTATAGTATGCCCTCCGACACCGTGGACTATAGCCTGTCGCTTTTCCGCGATTTTTACATTTTTTTAAAATACTCTGAAATCGTGAAAAATGGCACCCTAGCATGCGCTCCGAGACGATGGACTATAGCCTGTCGCTTTTCCGCGATTTTCACCTTTTTTTAAAATCCTCTGAAATCGTGAAAAATGGCACCCTATAGCATGCGCTCCGAGACGATGGACTATAGCCTGTCGCTTTTCCACGATTTTCACCTTTTTTTTTAATCCTCCGAAATCGTGAAAAATGGCACCCTATAGCATGTGCTCCGAGACCATGGGCTATAGCCTTTCGCTTTTCCGCGATTTTCACCTTTTTTTAAATCCTCCGAAATCGTAAAAAAACGACATACTATAGTATGCCCTCCGACACCGTGGACTATAGCCTTTCGCTTTTCCGCGATTTTCACCTTTTTTAAATCCTCCGAAATCGTAAAAAAACGACATACTATAGTATGCCCTCCGACACCGTGGACTATAGCCTTTCGCTTTTCCGCGATTTTCACCTTTTTTAAATCCTCCGAAATCGTAAAAAAACGACATACTATAGTATGCCCTCCGACACCGTGGACTATAGCCTTTCGCTTTTCCGCGATTTTCACCTTTTTTAAATCCTCCGAAATCGTAAAAAAACGACATACTATAGTATGCCCTCCGACACCGTGGACTATAGCCTGTCGCTTTTCTGCGATTTTTACCTTTTTTTTAAATCCTCCGAAATTGTGAAAAACGACATACTATAGTATGCCCTCCGACACCATGGCCTTTCGATTTTCACCTTTTTTCAAATCCTCAGCAATGATGAAGAATCGCGCACTATAGCGCGCCGCTCAATGACCTTGACCAATATCAATGACCTTCATAAGACTAGTAAATGACCTTCATAAGACTAGTAAATTACCTTGACCAGTATAAATGACCTTGACAAGTCTAAATGACCATGACCAGTAACAATGACCTTGACCAGTATAAATGACCTTCATAAGACTAGTAAATTAACTTGACCAGTATAAATTACCTTGACCAGTATAAATTACCTTGACCAGTATGCCCTCAGAGACCATGGACTATATAGCCTGTCGCTTTTCCGCGATTTTCACCTTTTTTAAATCCTCCGAAATCGTAAAAAACAACATACTATAGTATGCCCTCCGACACCATGGACTATAGCCTGTCGCTTTTCCGTGATTTTTACCTTTTTTTTTAAATCCTCCGAAATCGTGAAAAATGGCACCCTATAGCATGCGCTCCAAGACGATGGATTTTCAGTATAAATGACCTTGACAAGTATAAATTACCTTGACAAGTATAAATTACCTTGACCAGTATAAATGACCTTCATAAGACTATTAAATTACCTTTATAAGACTAGTAAATGACCTTGACCAGTATAAATGACCTTGACAATTATAAATGACCTTGACCAGTAAAAATGACCTTGACCAGTATAAATGACCTTCATAAGACTAGTAAATGACCTTGACCAGTATAAATGACCTTGACCAGTATAAATGACCTTGACCAGTATAAATTACCTTGACCAGTATGCCCTCCGAGACCATGGACTATAGCCACTGTAGACATGTTATGAGCTACTCTCTGACAAGAAACTCCTTGCAATGATGTTTTTTCCAAGTGTTGGAGTTCGGAAGTGCTCGTTGACTAGGTATCACCTTGCTGGCAAGATGGCAGCCGTGTGCATATCATCAATTGGTTCTAGTTCTAGTGAACAGAAATAATAAATAAATAGACTTGGTAACCTAACTGTAGGGATTGCAAAGGCAACACAATGAGCAGGGGAAAAATTGAACCATGTAAATACAACATATTGAGCAGAGCACTGCAGGGAGTTGAACCCCATTCCGGTAAACCAGAAGTACCACAACCAGTGCCTTAGTTTTTGTTTTGTTTTACAGGTCCATTCGTTGAAATGTAAATTTTGCATTTCAACGGTAAAGTAATTTCACAATTTACATTGTAGGCAATAATTAATAACGGTATAGCACCAGGCCAAAGCCATGGGGAGAGAGTATGTTTTGCACTCTGAGTGTGTGTGCATGTCCGTCAGTTTGTTACCAGCTAATCTCCAGCACCATTAACCCGGTCGATGCCACATTTTGCACACACTCCCTGGATGCCAACGATGAACCTCTGCCCCAAATTTTCCAGAACGGCCTGTACAGCACCACCAGGACTTTTGAAAAACGTTTTTTATATTACTCCTCCAGATTGTGTCCAAAAATCCCGCAAATCGTTACACACTATCTCTATATTCATGTGTTCAAGACGGATCCGTCCCATATTTCTTATTCCATCCTAATTGGCTAACATTGGCTTTCAAAGTTTGCAGGATTTGCCCGTTTTGAACAAAAAGCCTCAAATCATGAACGCAGCGTGCAATATACGTAAAATCTTTCACAGACTTTCCTAATAGGCTGAGGAATATATCCCACCCTTTTCACATCGGCCTGTTATAGTCTGGTGCAACGCACAGGGCCTGACCTGGTGAGAGCAGGAGTGGACCTGGTGAGACGTAGGAGGGGCCCGGACAGGAGTCAACCCACAGAGCCTAGTCCTTCCACGCGCCAGAATGGTACCTCCCAGTCCCGGCAGTGTAGTTCAGGAGGAACGGATTGTGTGGCCCTGGTTTTTCCCTAATGGGACTGATCGAGGGTAGCTACTGGGACATAAGTCGGGACTTGATCACCCCGGCTGGGTCACCTGAGTGAGGGGTATGATGTTGGGAGACCCGAAACCCCGATGACCTTGGGATACATCACTGAGGATACGTCCCAGGTGCATCCATGTATGTATGTATTTTGTTTAGCGCCACCAATAGGTGGATTTTTGCATTTTTCTCTTGTCGACCTCCCACATTTCATTCGATGATTAACAAAAAACAGTGTTGGATTGATGACATACTGGCAGAAATGATACAGCACCTGGGACCTAACGCAAAGACCTGGCTCGTGGGGATGCTGAACACATGCATGGCACAGAAAACCATCCATTCTGTCTGGAGAAAGGCCAACGTGGTTACAAGCCACAAACCTGGCAAAGACCCATCATCCCAAAGAGCTACCGACCCATTTCCCTCCTCTGCATCACCTACAAGCTCTATGAGAGGCTGCTACTCCAACGCCTCATGCCACTCAGACACCAAGCTGACTAAAGACCAAGCTGGTTTCCGTCCCGGCCGCTCCTGTGCTGGACAGAGCTCAACCTCACCCAACACATTGAGGATGGGTTTGAGGGAAAACAAATAACTGGAGCAGCATTCAGAGATCTCTTTGCTGCCTACGACACTGTCCAACACCGCACAATGGTCAGGAAAAGCCTCCTCAACAACAGGCGCTTCTATGTCCAGTTAATTGACCAGAGGAATAAATGGAAAGCCCAAAAGAACGGCCTCCCACAATGTAGCGTGCTCGCCCCCCTCCTTTTCAATATCTACACAAACGACCAGCCACTACCCACAGAATGCCAGCGTTTCATCTACGCCGACAACCTCTGCATTACTACCCAACAAGCAGACTTCCAGAAGATTGAGTCTGTCCTTGAAAGTGCCCTTCAAGAAATGTCAAGCTACTACAATACAACCACCTGAAACCCAACCCATCAAAAACCCAACTATGCAGCTTCCACCTGAGGAACCGAGACGCGAAAAAAGAACTGAGCATCACTTGGGATGGTCACAAACTCTCCAACCATACCCACCCCAATGACCCCATGTAACTTGAAGTTACACTGGACAGCACACAGCACACTCTCCTTCAAAAAACACCTGGAGAACACAAAAGCCAAGGTCAACACCCACACCTGTGAAATAAATGTTTACACACCTCATTCAAGTTGCAGGCAGGCAGGCAGGCAGGACGAGACAGGCAAGCACGCAGGCAAGCAAGCAAGCAGGCCGAGGCAGGCACGTAGGTAGGCCGGCCGAGCAAGCAGGCAGAGGCGGGGCAGACCGGGCCAGGCAGACAGAGAGCCAGGCCGTGAGAGAGGCCTGGCTGAGCTGACTGAGCAAGGCTGGCTGCAATGGCTGACTGCAAGGGCTGATGTGCGCTGGCTTGGCAGCCTGACCTTCTACACTGGCTGACTGGCGGGGCTGGCTGCGTTGGCTGACTGAGCGGGCTTGCTGGCTAGAGCCTTCCAACGGCGTCTACCTTGATCTCCGTCCTAAGAAAGAAAGACAGAAAAAGAAACACACGTAAAACACACAAAAACGACTTAAACCCTCTATAAAACAATTCTGGACAGGAATCCTGTATTGCAGGGGTGCCCAAAAGGTACATTGTGATCTACCAGCAGATCACAAAGGCTGTGCAGGTAGACCACATGGCATGTATATAATCTATCACTTGAATTAAGGTGACTTGATTGATTGACATAAAAAAGGCCTGTCAGCTCAAATGTTGCACACAAACGTTAGTAGCATTACAAAGTTATTGTGACAGTAATGATTGCTATAGAGTGTGTGTTCAGTAACAGTGTTAAATAACTATATTGTGACAGTAATCATTGCTACATAGAGTATGTGTTCATTGTTCAGTAACAGGAATATCCCTGTCTCTCCAGCTCTTTAATAAATAGAAAAGGGTTAAAAAAAATCAGCCAATCAGGGGCAAGTAGCTATTTATGAGCTTAATGTTCCAGTTCTAATTTTGTCTGTTATTACAATTCCACTTGTTTAATCTGTATCCTGACTGGTTCCTGATTGGATGTTTAATCTGTATCCTGACTGGTTCCTGATTGGATAAAATTGCTATTCCAGTTTCAGAAAATGCTTTTTCTGTTTAACAAAAAGCTGGAGACACCGGGAGACCTCTGTTACCGAACAAACACTATAGCAATGATTACTGTCACAATATAGAGCTATTTAACGCTACTGAACACACACTCTATAGCAATGATTACTGTCACAATATAGAGCTATTTAACACTGTTACTGAACACACACTATAGCAATGATTACTGTCACACTAGAGCTTTTTGACACTGTTACTGAACACACACTCTATAGTAATGATTACTGTCACAATATAGAGCTATTTAACACTGTTACTGAACACACTCTATAGCAATGATTACCGTCACAATATAGAGCTATTTAACACTGTTACTGAACACACACTCTATAGTAATGATTACTGTCACAATATAGAGCTATTTAACACTGTTACTGAACACACTCTATAGTAATGATTACCGTCACAATATAGAGCTATTTAACACTGTTACTGAACACACACTCTATAGTAATGATTACTATCACAATATAGAGCTATTTAACGCTACTGAACACACACTCTATAGTAATGATTACTGTCACAATATAGAGCTATTTAACGCTACTGAACACACACTCTATAGTAATGATTACTGTCACAATATAGAGCTATTTAACGCTACTGAACACACACTCTATAGTAATGATTACTGTCACAATATAGAGCTATTTAACGCTACTGAACACACACTCTATAGTAATGATTACTGTCACACTAGAGCTATTTAACACTGTTACTGAACACACACTCTATAGTAATGATTACTGTCACAATATAGAGCTATTTAACGCTACTGAACACACACTCTATAGTAATGATTACTGTCACAATATAGAGCTATTTAACGCTACTGAACACACACTCTATAGTAATTATTACTGTCACACTAGAGCTATTTGACACTGTTACTGAACACACACTCAAGTGTGAGGTTCTATATGGCTATGGGCTGTGGTAATAATAATAATAATTCAAAAAAGAAAGAACGAAAAAGAACTAAAATAGTTCATTTTTTGGAACCATGAACTTTAGTTCAATATATTGAATGATGAACTAAGAACTGAACTAGTTCATAAAATAAATGAACTTTCCCAACACTGTGTGTGTGTGTGTGTGTGTGTGTGTGTGTGTGTGTGTGTGTGTGTGTGTGTGTGTATGTATGTATATATATATATATATATATATATATATATATATATATATATATATATATTGTTACAATCTGACTCATGATTGCAACAAAAGGGAGACACAGGCACAGTTAAAAGTGTATACAAATATATTTATTTAAAGGTTAACTAACTAAATCACAAGTATAAGATGTCAGTAAATATGAATGATCATCAGTGTGTAAGCAATGCATGTGTGCGAGTGTATGTGCAGTGGGAATGTTGTAAGGTGTAAACCAAGGCACACAAACAAACAAACGGAGAAAAGACTCTTGTTGAAAACCAACAAGATCAAACAAACCAAAATTTACCATTAGCTCAATTAAGAAGTTACTGCTGACTCCCCATCCAGCTCAACCACAACCTCAGCAACTCAGACCGAGTCGAGAAGCACTTTAAGAGAACAGGATTGACCCAGCTAGTATGGGAAGAACACCAGAGATATTTAACAGGTACTTTAGTTCTGACATGTATTGTGAAAGGACAATCTAAGGACAATGTGAGAGAGCTGACAAATTGTCTCTGAGAGTTCACAGGCCAAATCCCATGCCATCCTACAGAGAAACCAAACAGGTACCGTACCGTAGCCAACCAGTCTCCAAGCTTTCACAGGCCAAATCCCGTGCCAAGTTCAGAGAAACCAAAACAATGACTACACAATCAGAACATGGACATCACCAAAACGTCAACTATGACGCTAGACCAGACCTCAGGCATTACAGGTGTCCTCCTTGCTCTCAAGGCCCAGGAGACAAACACCACACCATAAGCACCCAATCCCAAATGACTTCAGACGACACTGAAATCCAAATGTGAGCCCAATGAACTGCACCTCGGTAGCCTACCATGTATTAAGTCTTTGACCATTTGACATGTTCTATGATACTCCCTCACAAACCCTCAACTCCTGAGAGCCCTACATGTCCTCCACACCAACAATAATTTCAGAACAACACAATTTACCTGTCCAAACTACTTGAGCCAATGCAACAAACAAAACAAGATAAAACAAAGGGAAGTTCAGGTTCTTAATTCACCATAGGCAAATCTTCCTCCCCATACAAGTACTGTAGCAACCATTGCAAAATGCTCCCTCCCTGGTGGATACAAGGATAAAGACTCAAAGACAGAGACAGAGCTTTCCCCCACCTAGATAACTCACCCTAGTCTTCATGTGTCCTACTGGCGGGAGGTATTTATGCACTTGAGCCCGATGGGTAGATTGGGCAACCATGAAATGGCAACCCTCTCAAAGCCATGGATGTGCCCCCAGGGCCGCACGGAAGACACACAAAAATAACAAACAGTTTAGCAAAAATAATAAACAAATGAGTCCCCCTATCGAGGCCCCATTTCTTTAACCTATCAGGGAAAAGCTCCACACTTCCTTGCACCACCAGGGAGACAAGCACGTGTCAATATCACCCCTCCCTCTTCATGAAACTAGAAAAACTCATTTTCTCAAAATTAGAATATCAACCAATAACCAAACCAGTTACACACTGAATATGTCTAAACTGCATCTGTATCTCCCATCATTTTAGCACTTAACAGGTAGTACTGGTACTCACCACTGGAGAACACTACCCCTGCAAGGCCCAAATTCCTGGACTGAAAGATGACCAAAACAAAGTGCTAACAACCAACCAACCATTTTCAAACATTCTAGGAATCAATTTTGTCCTACCAACTTAGACGCGAGCCCCCATGTTACAGGAGAGGGTCGTCACAATATATATATATATATATATATATATATACTGTATATATACACATACATACACATATGTGTATGTATATAGATAGGCCTATACACCGTATATCTAGGTGTGCCCTGAGATTTTTAGGCATGAAAAGTGTGCCCTGGGACAACAAAGGTTGGGAAACACTGCTCTATAGTAATGATTACTGTCACAATACAGAGCAATTTAATTTAGGTAACCAAATGGACCCCAATAGTAGATCTTTAGTAGTTTCAGACCCCCAGGATAGAGCCCAGGGTGCCGGGCCGGTTCCTGCGAGCCGCCCCGCGTCCGAAACAGTAGAGAAATGACAGAGTTACCATGTGGGGGGGGGGGGGGGGGGGGGCTATATTGTCTTCCATAAAAAATATTTCGAAGCGATGTTAAACTCTGCATGGCTCATTTCTATGAGTCACAGTCAGGGACCCTGCTGACGATGTGGTGGTCCATTGCCTGGTTACCCTTCTACTGCATATAACAGCGCTGCATGATCTCCTGCAGATCGGCTATTTTGCCGTTTGTGAGGACGCACACATGGGCGCGCGTTATTACACGGCGGAGCCGCGGAGAAAATTGGCACATTGGCTTTTTTGGCACATTTTAAGCCCCCCTCGGCGTGCGTATTGTGCGTGCGTGAGAAATGAGAGGTGTGGCGTGGTGCGTGGTAAAAGGTCAAATTGCGTGACTCTCACTCTCAAAGCGTGAGACTTGGCAGCCCACTCTATCATAAAATGGTGGTCGTGGCTCAAATGCTGAATAAATAATGGACCTCGACTAGATGTGAAAAAATGTAATTTGTTTGGTTGGTAAATAGGTATAAGACTCTACTGCCTCGACGGGGACGAGACGCCGGGCCCTGATGTTAACAAAACGCCGGACTCTAACCACTACAGCGCCACATTGCATCATAGCAGTAAAACATAACATAAATAACATATCAAGAAACGAGCTGATGGTGACTATATATTATTGTAGCCGAATGGGTAGTGTCGCTGCTTCATTATTATGAGTGCTCTGGTTCGATTCCCCCTGGTTACAAAGAGTCTTTGTTGCTTCCCGCCAATTCCACAGAATGTTTATCCAAACAAATAGTACTATTTTCCACATCTAGTCGATTAGAGTCTTTAAATGTCATAACATGGTGGCCCGTTTCTCAAATATTGAATCTCGACTAGATATAAATATAAATACAAATGTGTTTGTTTGGTAAGAAAGTCTGTCCTCGACGGGGGCACGAACCCGAGCACTGATGTTTACAAATCGGCGACAGTCACCACTCGGCTAGCACTCGGTTGTAGTAGTAATAGCAATATAATATATATAAACATCATAACATGAACAAAAACAACAATAGCCTTAAGTATTAAATAACATTGAATTATTTACCTGCAGACGACGGACACAATGTGGTGACGTGGCACTCTCAAACAAACTGATGACCAACCCGCCTCAGCGGGTCTGCACCGTATTTGAGGGGGGCGTCACTTCTTTCCGGTGTGAGGCCACTCCCGCCAGTTTCTTGTAGTCATTTTGTAGTCCTCCTACGTTACATCCGGGTCCCGTCCGCTTCTCATTGTAAATACTAAATAGCTACATATGATCGCGTGAATCTTTTTTTTTACAATAACGTTATTTTTCAGAAAGGAAGCCATTGAGGGTTAAAATGTGTCTTAATGCTTCCAACTTGAGTAGAATTATTAATGTAACTGTAAAGATAATATATTACGTGGAAGCTTCCTCTCTAGCTTTCTTGAGTAGAACCCGGAAGTGGCTCAGGAAGAGCGGCTGACGTCACGGCTTAAATACACAATACAGACCTTGATCTCCAATCTGCTAACGTCCTCCGTGGTCAAGTGGGCTAGTCATCCGATTTAGAGTCCTAACTTCATAACTTTTCCTGTTCGAACCACGTTGGTAATTTTCCAACAACACGGATTACTTGTTTTTGTGAGATTACGGTAAAGGTAAAGCACTTTCTAGCACTTTGAGATTCTGACAAATATAAAGTGCGTTATAAATAAAATCCATTATTATTATTATTATTATTAAAAGGCACACCGGCCACGTTTTTCGGAAAACCGATGGAGATAGGGCTAGTTTGACAATGTCACTAGGCTACGGACGGACCATCATTTAGTGGCATTTGCATTTCTATCTCTGGGACCCCCAGCAACTGACAGGTAGGTACTGCAGGGGGTCCCCAGACCCCAGCAACTGACAGGTAGGTAGGCTACTCAGCTACTGGGGGTCCCCGGACCCCAGCAACTGACAGGTAGGTAATGCAGGGGTTCCCCGGACCCCCCAGTCTGAGACTCACTGTGCTATTGTATAGGCTATAGGCCTATTGTATGTTATTATAGGTCAGTCCATAAACACTGAAGTTGGTGAAAGTAAGGATAGCACTCAATCCATTGATTCACAATAATACCAGAATGCACTTTTAATTATATTACATGAAGCAGAGAGCGCTGCGATTAAACCTTTAGCATTACACTGCAACCACACTGTGGTTACGTTTTTATTCACAATGCAAAGTTATTGTAGGCTACTCCTATAATGTATCATCATCATGGTGTAGTCAGCACAGTAGATTCACATTTCAATCGTTAAAATTGTGCAAAACTCTGTTCAATGAATTGCCTCTTCTGCTACATTAAACATTACTAAACATTAAACGTTAATTATAGCCTACCTTTTATTGAGACTCCTATAGAGCATGTTTACATGGATAGCTTGGTTAGTAGCATCTCTGTTATAATTAATGCAGTCTGATGATTGATTGATTGATTCAATTAATATCCTATTTTATTAGACAAAAATGTAGAACAGTAGTACAAGTACCGTCAAAACAAAATAATTCACATGCAAGTAAAGGCATGGTGTTGCAGAGCATTATTATTTTAAGTGTACACTTGAGTTTTGGTGTTTAGTAAGAGTCATGACTGTAGCCTACTTTTTAAGGTGTATAGCTTGCTGCAAGCGGATGACTGTCTTTTTTTAATTTATTTGATACTTTATTTGGTATTTTCAACAGTTGTTTAACCTACCTGAGGACGACTCTACAGTCTTCTAAATCATGACAGTTTTCTGAAAAACCTGTCAGTGGTGCTCAACCTTTTATGTACAATTGTATGTGTTTTGCACAAATAAATGTCACAACCACCACTGGAGCGATCAGTGAGAAACCGTACGACCCCAGTAGGCCAAGAAAGAAGCTTCACATCTGGATTTGTTCTTTTTCATTTATTTAATTTGTTTTAAAACATTCTCATATAACAATTGTTCAAATCAATACATTGACAGACAATAAACTTTAGGTCTTTCCATCAATCATAGCCTAAGATTTAGACCCTCGTGGATGTATTTATCGATTCTGACATTTTCAATCTACGAGAGTCTAAGCGAACTCGCCCCGAATGGCCCTGAGCGCCACCTGTTGGTTCATATACAGCAAGCGTTTGAAACCTGGACGTCCGTTGGTTTCAATAAAAAAAAAGGTGTTTTAATCCACTCTGTCTCAGAAAATCCTTCTGCCATCTTGGACCTTTCCTCGTTTCCGCTAAATGAGTGCAATTTAGGCTGATCCTGCCATACAACAACTATTCTACACACTCGTGCAAAGATATGATATGATATAGTACTTTGTCAGTTCGCACTGAAATTCGTTTTGCGACCCAGCGGCCTTGTATGCAACACATATACACATTTGACATAACACAGGACTAAAAATAAAACACAGTTACATACATAGAGACATAAGGGCACAGAGCCTGTCTACAGCTCAGTCTAGTCCTGGCCAAAATCCTGATTAAGCCTCAGAGTTGATTGATGGACAAAAGACCTCTTCAGTCTGACCTTATTGTATGCTGGAACACCATATCTCCTTCCTGAAGGCAGCAACCTATACTCTCCATACAAGACATGGCTAGTATTAGAGGTGATATTCCTTGCTAACCTTTAGGATGCTGTTATCATACGTGGATGTATAGAGCCTCTGAAGTGGTTGTCCAACAATCTTTGAACAAATGTTTAGTTGTTGCAGCATTTGTGACTTTAAGGCTATAGACAAACATCCATACCAGGTGGTACTACAGTACTGAAGAACACTCATAATAACAGTAGTATACATTACATCCATACCAGGTGGTACTACAGTACTGAAGAACACTCATAACAGTAGTATACAGTACATCCATACCAGGTGGTGCTACAGTGGGGCGGCGGTGGCTCAGGGGTAGAGTGCCTGGATGGGAACCGCAAGGTTGCCAGTTCGAACCCGGGCTCCCCCAGAGTTACCGTCGAAGTGTCCTTGAGCAAGACACTGAACCCCTAATTGCTCCCGATGTGCTAGTTGGGACCTTGCATGGTTTCCGCTGCCATCGGTGTATGAATGTGTGTGTGAATGGGTGAATGTAATGCACAATCTATGTAAAGCGCCTTGGATAAAGGCGCTATATAAATGCACCATTTACCATTTACCATTTACCATTTACAGTACTGAAGAACACTCATAATAACAGAAGTGAAAAACAAAAGAAGAATCCGTCTACTAGCACCAAAGGATCTTAAACGGCGAAGGAAATAGATTATTTGCTTTGTTTTCTTACACACTGATTCAGTCTGATCTTTCCATGACAGGAGGTGATCTATTTCTACTCCTAGATATTTATATGAACATACCTGGTTGATCTGTTCACTATGAATAGTGATGGGGGATCTGTGTGTCTCTAGAGGTGCACCAAAAATAATCTCTTCTGTCTTTTGTCTTGTGTTAATGATGAGAGCGTTGTTATCAGTCCATTCAACCACCTTATTGACTCTGGTGTCCAGGATCACTGGAACTATCTAGAAGAGAAATTAAAGTTGTATCATCTGAGTACTTTAGAATGTACTAATCTAGTGTGTCGGTGCGACAATCGACATTCCTCAGCAACCCTTTTTATAAGCAAACTGACAGGGGTCGAATTTATCTTTGGTTATACTAACAAGATGTGATTTCATAATCACTGAAGTGAGAGCTATGGGTCTATAATCCTTATGTTCTTTTGGACATTGGATTTTGGGTAATGGCTTTATGTGTGAGGTTTTCCAAGACAGAGGAATTGTGTGTGTGTCTACAGAGGTTTGGAATATTGGTTGCCACACTGGAGCCAACTCAGATGCAAAATTCTTCAAGATTATATGGCCAATAAATAATAATAATACAACACTAAAGAATTTATGTTTATATCGACAAGATCTATTCTCTCAGTTCAAAGTGCTGAATCTACACGAGAGGCAGTGGAAAAAGTACTTTGTATTTTGAGAACGTTCATTAGAGTCCTCTGTTGTCTCCACGCGTAGCCTACTGCGTCGTATGGCCTGTGACCCCGTCAACAAGCGGTGAGCTTGAAGATCTGTTATTTTTGGTGCGTGACACCGCCCTGTACAACACGCACACAGTCCGACAACATGGAAGTGTATCGTCATTTGTACAAATATACAAATAATATTATAATAACTTACTTCATGCTTACACACACACACACACACACACACACACACACACACACACACACACACACACACACACACACACACACACACACACACACACACACACACACACACACACACACACACACACACACACACACACACACACACACACACACACACACACACAGTAGTTGTACTTTTGTACAACTGTTTATTTTTTACATCACAGGTTCTCAACGCAATGAGTTGCATTGGTGTGGTCTACCTTAAAAACAGTTTTGTCTCAACCCGACCCTTTGGTGTGGTTTGGGCTTTAGACCCAAAACTTACATTTTGATGTCGTTGGATGAGATTCTGTCCACAATTCCATGCTGTAATAATGTGGTACCAGAGAGACCACAGGCAAATATTGATCAAAATAACAAAAGGATCCGTTACCAAAATGCTCTATTCTACAAGGGTCCATTTGGTTAGCAGCTCTCCATCATTGAGCTGGGGACCACCTGGAACCCCCTCAAGGACCACTGGTTGAAAACCACTACTGAATCCTTCAAAACACCAGTTTAATGACAAACAAACAAAAGGCACACTTCATGTAACTCCTGACGATGCCTGGCAGCGCATCGTGCCCGGAGGGTTCCTCTGGCAGGTCCGTCTCAACGGCGCCACCTTCAGGCTCCTCCGTGTTACTACCACATGTAGATATCATTGTCATTATGATTGGTCAAGAACACAGCGGCGAACACTTGAACATACATGTTGTATAAATACATAGACACAGAACATACATGTATAAATAAATACATGTTACATACATAGACACAGAACATACATGTATAAATAAATACATGTTACATACATAGACACAGAACATACATGTATAAATAAATACATGTTACATACATATAGGCACAGAACATGCATGATAGATACAGAACAGAACTTGGTAGTTGTATATTTGTACGTCTCTAAATGTTATGATGAATTGAACAAGGTGGACCCTCTTGTAAAAAAGTGTAATTTATGGTGTCGTCCACTCACAGTTAACAGTTTTTGTATTGAGTTGTGCTTGAAATGTACTGAAATTCTGCAAACTAAGTCAAAGTCAGCTTTAAAACAGGTGAATGAAGGTGTGCTCACCTGAGGGTGGGCTCAGTGCGTTGAGGCGGACCACTCCTGATTGGACAAGAGACACAGAGAGATAAGACTATAGAGCGTCGCAGTCCCGCCCCCTTGAGAGACCCGGAAAAGAG
Source organism: Electrona antarctica (assembly GCF_951216825.1). NCBI lineage: Eukaryota > Metazoa > Chordata > Actinopteri > Myctophiformes > Myctophidae > Electrona > Electrona antarctica. The sequence continues at coordinate 399,969 of NW_027638748.1, forward strand.
TTCCCCGTTCATTTTCCTCATAGACTTTTCAAAAAGTATTTATTTAAAGACGTTTTGGGCCGAACAAATAATTATTTGTTTGGTCCAAAATATTGTGTTTGTTGTCATGATTTGTCACGACTCGAGTTGGCTTCGTACGACGCTTAAAAGGCCTTTAAATAAATACTTTTTTAAATGTCTATGGGGAAAATGCATTGGGAATTATTTCCTGGGCCTGGCGTCGTCATGAAAGGGGGCGGGACTGGGCCTGGCGTCGTCATGAAAGAGGGCGGGACTGCGACGCTCTATACAGAGATACAGTACATAGATGTACATCCATGGTGTCTGTACAATCACAGGGTTTCTCTCATACGTACATCCATGGTGTCTGTACAATCACAGGGTTTCTCTCATACGTACATCCATGGTGTCTGTACAATCACAGGGTTTCTCTCATACGTACATCCATGGTGTCTGTACAATCACAGGGTTTCTCTCATACGTACATCCATGGTGTCTGTACAATCACAGGGTTTCTCTCATACGTACATCCATGGTGTCTGTACAATCACAGGGTTTCTCTCATACGTACATCCATGGTGTCTGTACAATCACAGGGTTTCTCTCATACGTACATCCATGGTGTCTGTACAATCACAGGGTTTCTCTCATACGTACATCCATGGTGTCTGTACAATCACAAGGTTTCTCTCATACGTACATCCATGGTGTCTGTACAATCACAGGGTTTCTCTCATACGTACATCCATGGCGTCCGTCATGAACTCCAGGGGCGTGTCCACCTCGCGGTGAGAGGACAGCGTGAGCACGATGACAGGCCCCGCCTCCTCCTTCTGCTCCGCCTCCTTCACAGCTGAGGAGCCAATGAGGAGAGAGGATCAGAGCAGGGTATACAGCAACTTGGCGTTCATATTAAAGGACCACTTCACCACTTTTCAACCTATCTTCATATAATTGGTCCTCACTAATGCTCATGATAAAATACCATACTCGGTCTGTGTCTCATGGGAGGGCTGGGGGACGCTTATCCCCCCCTGGCAACCTTGCGGTTACCATCAGGTGTGTGTGTGTGTGTGTGTGTGTGTGTGTGTGTGTGTGTGTGTGTGTGTGTGTGTGTGTGTGTGTGTGTGTGTGTGTGTGTGTGTGTATAACTCACCGTCAACAGAGTCAGTGTATGCTTCCTCCTCCTCCTCCTCCTCCTCCTCCTCCTCCTCCAGTTGATGGATGTAGTCTCTCAGGTCCTGAGAGGGGCAGAATTTACATGAGTTAAAAGAGAACTTGCTGTTCTAATCGCAGTTTTTGAAATGACCCAACAGTTTGTTGCATTTACAGTAGGCCTATATATGCCTGTAATGCTGTCTAACCAACTGTGCTTCTTTGATCATTACAGAGCGCGCAAGAACAGCGGCCAATCAGAGACCAAGACCAGCGGCCAATCAGAGACCAAGAACAGCCTATCTATATAGCCTACCTGTTGTGATGTTATCATCTTTGCAATGAATAGTACATTGATAATAGTTGCATATTGTAGCCTATTTTATTCACGTCCCTCCCACCATCCCGCCAGGTTAACCCATTTTGACAGTTTTCTGAATGTCAGTCGTTCTTCGATTTAAAAGAAAATAGCAGACCCACAAGCTCGTCTAGCGCGGCACTCGGTGCAGAGCTTGTAGATCTGCTATGTTTCAATAGCTAAAGCATGACATAATGCTATAACACCAAAAGGGGTTCAATCTTGCCCACCCAAAATGAAGCTCCTGCAGGCTACACTACTGGGTTGAATGTCTGAAAAAATACACTTTTAACATAAATCCAAGTGATATTAATGAAAAGGATAATAATAACGACAAAGAAAAACCAACAGGGTTTGCAGGCACAGCTGTTCCAACAGACCTGATTAGCCTCTGAACAGAAGACCCAGGAGAGAGAGTGTGTGGCTGGGCAGGATCATGAGCAGAGAGATTGTTGCTTTAATTCATTCTGGACGGGAACCCCTTTTGGTGTTTAAACTAAGCATCATGTTATACTTTAGCTATTGAAAAATAGCAGATCTACAAGCTCATAGCGCGCCACCGAGTGGCGCGCTATGAGCTTGTAGATCTGCTATTTTTGACAAATCGTAAAAATGCGGCACCAAATCTTTGAATATATATTCTTTCAGAGGGAACGAGGGGGGGGGGGGGGGGGGATTGCATCAGGGCTGGAAGGGGTGGCACGGTCGGAGTTGCCACGTATAAGATGACTGGAACACGTGATTTAATTAAGCCAAACAGGGTCTCAGCCACTCAGAGGACCGAGACTCCCTGCCTCTCCTCCACCTTTTCAATCTCATCCCTTTCATCTCCATATTTAGGCAGAGATCCATGGGGTTATTAACCCATTTTGACCTGAGATCAGATTCTAAAAATGTCTTCTGAATCCTGAAAAAGCTATGTTTCTATGTCAGTCGTTCTTCGATTTTTCAAAAATAGCAGACCTACAAGCTCGTAGCGCGCCACTCGGTGGCGCGCTATGAGCTTGTAGATCTGCTATTTTTCAATAGCTAAAGCATAACATAATGCTAACACCAAAAGGGGTTCCCGGGGGGGGACCCGGGGGGGGACCCCCCGGGAACCCCTTTTGGTGTTTGAACCCGCGACACAATAAAAAACAAGGCGTTCATGTCGAAAAGGTTGCCCGAAAAAACCCCTGAAAAACTGTATTATTCTGGTTGAATTGGACGCCCCAAAATAACACTCATTCTGGCGATGACCTCATCAATACAGAGGCAAGGCAATTTTTATCAATATAGCACCTTTCATACACAAGGCAATTCAAAGTGCTTTACAAGAATAAAAACAGATACAGAGTGCAACAGTGCACTTCAAAAATAAACAAAGATTATACAATAGACACAATTAATTAAATACTGTAAGATAAAGGAGCATATCAATTCGAACAAATACTCCCACCTTTGATTAAAAGCCCAGGCAAGACCTATAGCTGTTATTAAACATCATTAGGAGAGGCCTATAGCTGAGACCTATAGCTGTTATTAAACATCATTAGGAGAGGCAATGACCTATAGCTGTTATTAAACATCATTAGGAGAGGCAATGACCTATAGCTGTTATTAAACATCAATAGGACCTAAACATCATTAGGACCAAGACCTATAGCTGTTATTAAACATCATTAGGAGAGGCAATGTTAAGACCTATAGCTGTTATTAAACACCATTAGGACCTATAGCTGTTATTAAACACCATTAGGACCTATAGCTGTTATTAAACACCATTAGGAGAGGCAAGACCTATAGCTGTTATTAAACATCATTAGGAGAGGCAAGACCTATAGCTGTTATTAAACACCATTAGGACCTATAGCTGTTATTAAACACCATTAGGACCTATAGCTGTTATTAAACATCATTAGGACCTATAGCTGTTATTAAACATCATTAGGAGAGGCAAGACCTATAGCTGTTATTAAACATCATTAGGACCTATAGCTGTTATTAAACATCATTAGGAGAGGCAAGACCTATAGCTGTTATTAAACATCATTAGGAGAGGCAAGACCTATAGCTGTTATTAAACATCATTAGGAGAGGCAAGACCTATAGCTGTTATTAAACATCACTAGGAGAGGCAATGTTCAATAAATAAGACCTATAGCTGACCTATAGCTGTTAAGACCTATAGCTGTTATTAAACATCATTAGGAGAGGCAAGACCTATAGCTGTTATTAAACATCATTAGGAGAGGAAGACCTATAGCTGTTATTAAACATCATTAGGAGAGCCTATAGCTTTACATAAAGACCTATAGCTGTTATTAAACATCATTAGGAGAGGCAAGACCTATAGCTGTTATTAAACATCATTAGGAGAGGCAAGACCTATAGCTGTTATTAAACATCATTAGGAGAGGCGGCAAGACCTATAGCTGTTATTAAACATCACTAGGAGAGGCAATGTTAAATAAATAAGACCTATAGCTGTTATTAAACATCATTAGGAGAGGCAAGACCTATAGCTGTTATTAAACATCATTAGGAGAGGCAATGTTAAGACCTATAGCTGTTATTAAACATCATTAGGAGAGGCAAGACCTATAGCTGTTATTAAACATCATTAGGAGAGGCAATGTTAAATAAATATGTTTTTAAATTACAGCTATGGTTGGGGATTTCCCATTTTGGGGCGGGAACCCCTTTTGGTGTTTTAAACATTATGTTATAATTTAGCTATTGAAAAATAGCAGATCTACAAGCTCATAGCACGCCACCGAGTGGCGCGCTACGAGCTTGTAGGTCTGCTATTTTTGAAAAAATCGTGAAAATATTTATTTCAGAAAACTGGAGGATTTAGAAGATTTTTTTTTTATTTTGAGGTCAGGCCTAAATGGGTTGATGTAACCTGGAATATACTGTATGAATGGGGTTGAATTGGACTCTAGGGTTAGGGTTAGGGTTAACCCTAACCCTAACCCCGGACCAGAATAACACTCACTCACTCATCAATACAGACAGAGTTTTAGAACAGACTCCCAGAATAACACTCACTCACTCATCAATACAGACAGAGTTTTAGAACAGACTCCCAGAATAACACTCACTCACTCATCAATACAGACAGAGTTATAGAACAGACTCCCAGAATAACACTCACTCACTCATCAATACAGACAGAGTTTTAGAACAGAATAACACTCACTCACTCATCAATAGAGCGTCGCTGTCCTGCCCCCTACCATGGACCAGGAAATGATTCTCCGTTCATTTTCCTCATAGACATTTAAGAAAGTATTTATTTAAAGACGTTTACGCCGCGGACAAAGCCAACTCGAGTCGTGACAAATCATGACAACAAACACAATTTTTTGGGCCGAACAAATAATTAGAAAGAAGAAAAAAACGGCAGGTTACAACACTTTTTTTGTTGTTTTTCTTCTTTGTAATTATTTGTTTGGTCCAAAATATTGTTTGTGTTGTCATGAGTTGTCACGACTCGAGTTGGCTTTGTCCGCGGCGTAACAGTCTTTAAATAAATACTTTAAGAAATGTCTATGGGAAAAATGCATTGGGTTTCATTTCCTGGTCCATGGTAGGGGGAGGGACTGCGACGCTCTATACAGACAGGGTTTTAGAACAGACTCCCAGAATAACTCACTGCTCATCAATACAGACAGAGTTTTAGAACAGCTGCTCGTCCGTCATCCACAGATAAACATGTCAAAGAGTAAAGGGAGTCACTGTTGAATCAAACATATGACTGGAAAGTACTGCTATAAGTGCAGTTACATTAAAGTACTGCTATAAGTGCAGCTACATTAAAGTACTGCTATAAGTGCAGCTACATTAAAGTACTGCTATAAGTGCAGCTACATTAAAGTACTGCTATAAGTGCAGCTACATTAAAGTACTGCTATAAGTGCAGCTACATTAAAGTACTGCTATAAGTGCAGCTACATTAAAGTACTGCTATAAGTGCAGCTACATTAAAGTACTGCTATAAGTGCAGCTACATTAAAGTACTGCTATAAGTGTAGCTACATTAAAGTACTGCTATAAGTGTAGCTACATTAAAGTACTGCTATAAGTGCAGCTACATTAAAGTACTGCTATAAGTGCAGCTACATTAAAGTACTGCTATAAGTGTAGCTACATTAAAGTACTGCTATAAGTGTAGCTACATTAAAGTACTGCTATAAGTGCAGGTACATTAAAGTACTGCTATAAGTGCAGCTACATTAAAGTACTGCTATAAGTGCAGCTACATTAAAGTACTGCTATAAGTGCAGCTACATTAAAGTACTGCTATAAGTGCAGTTACATTAAAGTACTGCTATAAGTGTAGCTACATTAAAGTACTGCTATAAGTGTAGCTACATTAAAGTACTGCTATAAGTGTAGCTACATTAAAGTACTGCTATAAGTGTAGCTACATTAAAGTACTGCTATAAGTGCAGTTACATTAAAGTACTGCTATAAGTGCAGCTACATTAAAGTACTGCTATAAGTGCAGCTACATTAAAGTACTGCTATAAGTGCAGTTACATTAAAGTACTGCTATAAGTGTAGCTACATTAAAGTACTGCTATAAGTGCAGCTACATTAAAGTACTGCTATAAGTGCAGTTACATTAAAGTACTGCTATAAGTGTAGCTACATTAAAGTACTGCTATAAGTGTAGCTACATTAAAGTACTGCTATAAGTGTAGCTACATTAAAGTACTGCTATAAGTGTAGCTACATTAAAGTACTGCTATAAGTGCAGTTACATTAAAGTACTGCTATAAGTGCAGCTACATTAAAGTACTGCTATAAGTGCAGCTACATTAAAGTACTGCTATAAGTGCAGTTACATTAAAGTACTGCTATAAGTGTAGCTACATTAAAGTACTGCTATAAGTGCAGCTACATTAAAGTACTGCTATAAGTGCAGTTACATTAAAGTACTGCTATAAGTGTAGCTACATTAAAGTACTGCTATAAGTGTAGCTACATTAAAGTACTGCTATAAGTGCAGTTACATTAAAGTACTGCTATAAGTGTAGCTACATTAAAGTACTGCTATAAGTGTAGCTACATTAAAGTACTGCTATAAGTGCAGTTACATTAAAGTACTGCTATAAGTGTAGCTACATTAAAGTACTGCTATAAGTGTAGCTACATTAAAGTACTGCTATAAGTGCAGTTACATTAAAGTACTGCTATAAGTGCAGCTACATTAAAGTACTGCTATAAGTGCAGCTACATTAAAGTACTGCTATAAGTGTAGCTACATTAAAGTACTGCTATAAGTGCAGTTACATTAAAGTACTGCTATAAGTGTATATACATTAAAGTACTGCTATAAGTGCAGCTACATTAAAGTACTGCTATAAGTGCAGTTACATTAAAGTAC